>NW_027052807.1:157500-158946 GCF_011386835.1 Chrysemys picta bellii | reverse complement strand
GCCCTCTTGAACTCTCTCTTCAAAGTTCTTTTCAACTTTCCCTTACGGTACTTGTTGACTATCGGTCTCGTGCCGGTATTTAGCCTTAGATGGAGTTTACCACCAGCTTTGGGCTGCATTCCCAAGCAACCCGACTCCAAGAAGACCCGGTCCCGGCGCGCCGGGGGCCGCTACCGGCCTCACACCGTCCACGGGCTGTGCCTCGATCAGAAGGACTTGGGCCCCCGAGAGCGGCACCGGGGAGTGGGTCTTCTGTACGCCACATTTCCCGCGCCCCACCGCGGGACGGGGATTCGGCGCTGGGCTCTTCCCTGTTCACTCGCCGTTACTGAGGGAATCCTGGTTAGTTTCTTTTCCTCCGCTGACTAATATGCTTAAATTCAGCGGGTCGCCACGTCTGATCTGAGGTCGCAGTCGGATGGGGACCCGGGGGGGGGGGCACAGCGGACGCCCACCACACCCACCCCGCCGCGGAAGCGCTTCGGCCCCGGAGGAGGCCCGATCCAACCAGCTTGGGGAAGAACGGCCCAGCGGAAGAGCGACAGAGAGCACGGGCACCGGGGCAAGCGGAGGAGGGGGGCGGACAGCACCAGGAGTGCGTGCGGGGGGGCGCCGTCGGCCAGGGAGAGGGGGAAAACGACCGGCAGAGGCGGCGGGCGGAGGAGAGTGGGGAGTTCGAAACCTGGGCGCCCTCACGAACCCCTCCTCTTCTCTCCGCCGTCACGCGCGCGTGCCGCTCGCCCCCCCTTCTCTCCCTGACTTTCCGACACCCTCCCTCCTCCTGGCGAGTCTCGCCCTCACACCCCGACCCGGTCCCGGGCACCGTCGTAACCCAGGGAAGGGGAGGGGACCAGGACCCCGCGGGCAGCCGTGTCGCCACAGACAGCCGCGCGGGGCAGGCCCGTCTCCCCTCAGGACCCGGGAGCCGGCACCCGCAGCCGACCCGGTTTCCCCGACCCCCAACGCAACATCCCCCGAAAACTCCCACCCCGTCCCACCGCACGAGCGGGGCACGGGGCGGAGGCACAACGGGAGAGTGGATGGGGCGACGGGGCGCACGGGACCGGCTGCCGTGACGCCGCTCCTCCACCAACGGGACGAGCTCCCCGAAGCGGGCGCTCCGGGGCATCGGGTCTGAACTTAGGGGGACGAAGGCGTTGGGGAGAGCCACGGGCTCCCTTTCCCGAGGACGGGAAAGGGGGGCGACGGACCATCCCCGGTGCCTGCGACACCCCAGCCGCGCCTCCCACGGAGGGCGGCGGCGGGGTTGCTCGCGGCCCTCCACCGCCAGGGGTGGAGGGCCGCATCCCGCCGCCACCGCATCCGCGGGGACGATTGACCTTCAAGCGACGCTCAGACAGGCGTAGCCCCGGGAGGAACCCGGGGCCGCAAGTGCGTTCGAAGTGTCGATGATCAATGTGTCCTGCAATTCACATTAATTCTCGC
>NW_027052807.1:147500-152500 GCF_011386835.1 Chrysemys picta bellii | reverse complement strand
CCGGGTTGACCCGGTGGCCGAGCGTCTCGCCGTCCCCGGACGCGGCGAGGGACTGCCTCCCGGCCGTCAGGATCGGGCCCACGGAAGTCTGATTTTAAAAAAAATTGGCCGACGCCACCGCGGAGGGCTACCCGAGCACCCCGGGCCCCGGAGCCGGAAAAGGGAAAAAAAGGATCGGGCCCACTAGAGACATGGACCCGGCCGCCAAGCAGGCCGCCCTGGGCTGACCCTCCCCGGCCGCAGCGAGGGACTGCCTCCCGGCCGACAGGATCGGGCCCCTGGAAGTCTGGGGGTGGGGGGGGGAAATCGCCCCACGCCTCCGAGGAGGGCTGCCCGGGCGGGCCTGGCCCCGGAGCTCGAAAAAAAAAAAAAGGATCGGGCCCACTAGAGACATGGACCAGGCCGCCCTGGGCTCACCCTCCCCGGCCGCAGCGAGGGACTGCCTCCCGGCCGACTGGATCGGGCCCCTGGAAGTCTGGAAAAAAGACTGGAACCTGACGCCTCCGAGGAGGGGGCGCCCAGGGAAGGAGGGAGATCCGGGTTGACCTGGTGACCGGACGGGAAAGAGGCCACCGGGCGTCCCCCCCCTTAAAACCTAGGGGTTGACCTGGTGGCCGGAAAGCGAACCGGCCAGCAGGTGAACCCTTTCGATTCCACGGGTTGACCTGGTGCCCGGGAAGCGAACCGGCCAGCAGGTGAACCCGTTCGATTCCACGGGTTGACCTGGTGCCCGGGAGGGGACTCTGAAAATTTTTCAGCCCTTTCGACTCGGGGTTGACCTGGTGGCCGAGAGGGGACTCGCACGGCAGGCAAGCCGCCCTGGGCTGACCCTCCCCGGCCGCAGCGAGGGACTGCCTCCCGGCCGACAGGATCGGGCCCCTGGAAGTCTGGGGGGGGGGGAAATCGCCCCACGCCTCCGAGGAGGGCTGCCCGGGCGGGCCTGGCCCCGGAGCTCGAAAAAAAAAAAAAGGATCGGGCCCACTAGAGACATGGACCAGGCCGCCCTGGGCTCACCCTCCCCGGCCGCAGCGAGGGACTGCCTCCCGGCCGACTGGATCGGGCCCCTGGAAGTCTGGAAAAAAGACTGGAACCTGACGCCTCCGAGGAGGGGGCGCCCAGGGAAGGAGGGAGATCCGGGTTGACCTGGTGACCGGACGGGAAAGAGGCCACCGGGCGTCCCCCCCCTTAAAACCTAGGGGTTGACCTGGTGGCCGGAAAGCGAACCGGCCAGCAGGTGAACCCTTTCGATTCCACGGGTTGACCTGGTGCCCGGGAAGCGAACCGGCCAGCAGGTGAACCCGTTCGATTCCACGGGTTGACCTGGTGCCCGGGAGGGGACTCTGAAAATTTTTCAGCCCTTTCGACTCGGGGTTGACCTGGTGGCCGAGAGGGGACTCGCACGGCAGGCAAGCCGCCCTGGGCTGACCCTCCCCGGCCGCAGCGAGGGACTGCCTCCCGGCCGACAGGATCGGGCCCCTGGAAGTCTGGGGGGGGGGGAAATCGCCCCACGCCTCCGAGGAGGGCTGCCCGGGCGGGCCTGGCCCCGGAGCTCGAAAAAAAAAAAAAGGATCGGGCCCACTAGAGACATGGACCAGGCCGCCCTGGGCTCACCCTCCCCGGCCGCAGCGAGGGACTGCCTCCCGGCCGACTGGATCGGGCCCCTGGAAGTCTGGGGGGGGGGGGGGGAATGGAACCTGACGCCTCCGAGGAGGGGACGCCCAGGGAAGGAGGGAGATCCGGGTTGACCTGGTGACCGGACGGGAAAGAGGCCACCGGGCGTGCCCCCGTTAAAACCCCTAGGGGTTGACCTGGTGGCCGGAAAGCAAACCGGCCAGCAGGTGAACCCTTTCGATTCCACGGGTTGACCTGGTGCCCGGGAAGCGAACCGGCCAGCAGGTGAACCCGTCCGATTCCACGGGTTGACCTGGTGCCCGGGAGGGGACTCTGAAAATTTTTCAGCCCTTTCGACTCGGGGTTGACCTGGTGGCCGAGAGGGGCCTCGCACGGCAGGCAAGCCGCCCTGGGCTCACCCTCCCCGGCCGCAGCGAGGGACTGCCCCTCCCCACCCCCCGGCTGACAGGATCGGGCGCACTGGAAGTCCGGGACAGTATTTTCCCCGACGCCGGGGAGGGCGGGCGGAGGGGCTCTGGCGGCCAGCCCGGGCCCCGGAGCTCGAAAAGGAAAAAAGGACCGGGCCCGCGAGAGACGGGGGCCCTGCCGCAGGGGGGGGGGCAGTCCGACCGGGGCTCACCGTGCGGCAGGCCCGGGCGTCGGCAGGGGAAAGCGGGCGAGGAGGCGCGGGGCCGGGTGCCTACGGCCATACCGGACCGAACGCCCCCGATCCCGTCCGATCTCGGAAGGTAAACCGTCCCGGGCCTGGCTAGTACTTGGATGGGTGACCGCCTGGGAATCCCAGGTGCCGTAGGCAGCTTTTCCCGGTCCGAGTCAGCTCTCTCTCCTTTTCTGGGGGGGAAGGAGAGGGGGGGACGGGCCGGAAAGCCCCTCGTCGCTCCTGCCGAGTCGGAGGTCGCGGCCGCAGGTCACGGGTCTGGGCGCCTGGGGTCCGGCTCCCCACCCACCCGGCTTCCTCCGCGGAGGACCCCCCCCGGGGCCACCGAAGCCGCTGGGGGAGACCCCGGGCATGGGGCGGACTGGCCCGGACCCTCCCGGCCGCCGGCCCGCAGGTCCGCCCCGAATCCCCCCCCGCGGCCACCCAGGCCAGGCCTGGCCAGGCGGGACGGACGGCGGGTGTCCAGCGCCCAGCGGCTTCCTCCAGCGGGGACCCACGGACCCCAAAGCCGCAGGGGGAGGCCCCGGGCCCGGGACGGACTCGCTCGGACCCCCTGCGCCCGGCCGCCGGCCCGCGGGACCGCCCCGAATCCCCCCGCGGCCACCCAGGCCAGGCCTGGCCAGGCGGGACGGACGGCGGGTGTCCAGCGCCCAGCGGCTTCCTCCAGCGGGGACCCACGGACCCCAAAGCCGCAGGGGGAGGCCCCGGGCCCGGGCCCGACTCGCTCGGCCCCCCCGCCTCCCCTGCGCCCGGCCGCCGGCCCGCGGGACCGCCCCGAATCCCCCCGCGGCCACCCAGGCCAGGCCTGGCCAGGCGGGACGGACGGCGGGTGTCCAGCGCCCAGCGGCTTCCTCCAGCGGGGACCCACGGACCCCAAAGCCGCAGGGGGAGGCCCCGGGCCCGGGCCCGACTCGCTCGGCCCCCCCGCCTCCCCTGCGCCCGGCCCCCGGCCCGCGGGACCGCCCCGAATCCCCCCGCGGCCACCCAGGCCAGGCCTGGCCTGGCGGGACGGACGGCGGGTGTCCAGCTCCCAGTGGCTTCCTCCAGCGGGGACCCACGGACCCCAAAGCCGCAGGGGGAGGCCCCGGGCCCGGGACGGACTCGCTCGGCCCCCCCGCCTCCCCTGCGCCCGGCCCCCGGCCCGCGGGACCGCCCCGAATCCCCCCGCGGCCATCCAGGCCAGGCCTGGCCTGGCGGGCCGGTGTGCGGCTCCCCCGGGCTTCCTCCCCCGACGACCCGCGCCCCCCTGAGCCGCAGGCGGAGACCCCGGCCCCGGGGCGGACCGGCCCGGGCTCGCTCGAGCCCCCTGCGCCCGGCCCGCAGGACCGCCCCCCCGAATCCCCCGGGAGAGGCCCGGCCTGCACGCCACTGACGACCCGCGGCCCCCAAAGTCGCAGGAGGCGCCCCCCCCCGGTTAGCCCCGTCTCGCTCCGCGCCCCCCGCCCCTCGCTGCCGGGACCGGGCGCCGCCCCAGAGTCAGCCGCAGCCGGCCGGCCTGAGAGCTGCCCTCCTGTGGACGACGGTGAGTTTACCTTGATACTAACCGGCCGTCAGCCAGGTCAACCCCATTGCTAGACTGGGGTGGACCTGGTGGCCGAGTGGGGACTTGGAACATTTGACAGCTGCTTCCCGGGGCTTGACCGGTTGTCCTGAACGCCCCCCACCCCCAGCCCCAGCCCCCGGCTCCTGCTCCCCTCTCCCCAGCCTCGGTGCTCCGCTCCCTGCCTCGGAGGCTGCCTCTCTGCGGCGCCTGCATCGCCTCCGAGGACGCGCACCCTCCGGAGGCTGGACGTAAACCCACCACTGCCGCTGACCCGGCTCTCCGAGGGACGACTGTGAGGCCTCCCCCCCCCCCCCCACCCCCGGACCGCCCTGGGGACGACTGCTAAGCCTCCCCCACCGGACCGCCCGGGGCAAGACTGCTAAGCCTCCCTCCCACACACACACACACACACTGTCGGGGGAGGACTATTAAGCTTTCCCCCTGGAGCGCCCGGGGCGGACGACTGTTAAGCCTGCCCCCGGAGTCCTCGGGGGAGGACTATTAAGCTTTCCCCCCTGGAGCGCCCGGGGGGGGACGACTATTAAGCCTGGCCCCCGGAGTCCTCGGGGGACGACTATTAAGCCTCCCCCGGACTGGCCGGGGGGCGACTATTAAGCCTCCCCCGGACCTGCTCCGTCTCGACTATTAAGCCCCCCTCTGTGGTCCTCAAGACCACTGCCGTGCTGCCCTCGGAGTGGGGTGACACCCGGGCCGGAAAGCAAACCGGCCACCAGGTCAACCCGTCGAATCCAATGGGTTGACCTGGTGGCCGGAAAGCAAACCAGCCGCCAGGTCAACCCGTCGAAACCAATGGGTTGACCTGGTGGCCGGAAAGCAAAACGGCCGCCAGGTCAACCCAGTAGATTCAGCGGGTTGACCTGGTGGCCGAACGGGGACTTTGAAAATTTGACAGCCGCTTCCCGGGGGTTGACCTGTTGTCCCGGTGGGGACTTTGAACATTTGACAGCCGCCTCCCAGGGCTTGACCTATTGTCCCGGTGGGGACTTTGAGAATTTTACAGCCGCTTCCCGGGGCTTGACCTGGTGGCCGAGTGGGGACGTTGAACATTTGACAGCCGCTTCCAGGGGGTTGACCTGTTGTCCTGAACGCCCCCCACCTCCCCCCCGGCTCCTGCTCCCCACTCCCCAGCCTCGGTGCTCCGCTCCC
>NW_027052807.1:130000-135000 GCF_011386835.1 Chrysemys picta bellii | reverse complement strand
CGACGCCACCGCGGAGGGCTACCCGAGCACCCCGGGCCCCGGAGCCGGAAAAGGGAAAAAAAGGATCGGGCCCACTAGAGACATGGACCCGGCCGCCAAGCAGGCCGCCCTGGGCTGACCCTCCCCGGCCGCAGCGAGGGACTGCCTCCCGGCCGACAGGATCGGGCCCCTGGAAGTCTGGGGGTGGGGGGGGGAAATCGCCCCACGCCTCCGAGGAGGGCTGCCCGGGCGGGCCTGGCCCCGGAGCTCGAAAAAAAAAAAAAGGATCGGGCCCACTAGAGACATGGACCAGGCCGCCCTGGGCTCACCCTCCCCGGCCGCAGCGAGGGACTGCCTCCCGGCCGACTGGATCGGGCCCCTGGAAGTCTGGAAAAAAGACTGGAACCTGACGCCTCCGAGGAGGGGGCGCCCAGGGAAGGAGGGAGATCCGGGTTGACCTGGTGACCGGACGGGAAAGAGGCCACCGGGCGTCCCCCCCCTTAAAACCTAGGGGTTGACCTGGTGGCCGGAAAGCGAACCGGCCAGCAGGTGAACCCTTTCGATTCCACGGGTTGACCTGGTGCCCGGGAAGCGAACCGGCCAGCAGGTGAACCCGTTCGATTCCACGGGTTGACCTGGTGCCCGGGAGGGGACTCTGAAAATTTTTCAGCCCTTTCGACTCGGGGTTGACCTGGTGGCCGAGAGGGGACTCGCACGGCAGGCAAGCCGCCCTGGGCTGACCCTCCCCGGCCGCAGCGAGGGACTGCCTCCCGGCCGACAGGATCGGGCCCCTGGAAGTCTGGGGGGGGGGGAAATCGCCCCACGCCTCCGAGGAGGGCTGCCCGGGCGGGCCTGGCCCCGGAGCTCGAAAAAAAAAAAAAGGATCGGGCCCACTAGAGACATGGACCAGGCCGCCCTGGGCTCACCCTCCCCGGCCGCAGCGAGGGACTGCCTCCCGGCCGACTGGATCGGGCCCCTGGAAGTCTGGAAAAAAGACTGGAACCTGACGCCTCCGAGGAGGGGGCGCCCAGGGAAGGAGGGAGATCCGGGTTGACCTGGTGACCGGACGGGAAAGAGGCCACCGGGCGTCCCCCCCCTTAAAACCTAGGGGTTGACCTGGTGGCCGGAAAGCGAACCGGCCAGCAGGTGAACCCTTTCGATTCCACGGGTTGACCTGGTGCCCGGGAAGCGAACCGGCCAGCAGGTGAACCCGTTCGATTCCACGGGTTGACCTGGTGCCCGGGAGGGGACTCTGAAAATTTTTCAGCCCTTTCGACTCGGGGTTGACCTGGTGGCCGAGAGGGGACTCGCACGGCAGGCAAGCCGCCCTGGGCTGACCCTCCCCGGCCGCAGCGAGGGACTGCCTCCCGGCCGACAGGATCGGGCCCCTGGAAGTCTGGGGGGGGGGGAAATCGCCCCACGCCTCCGAGGAGGGCTGCCCGGGCGGGCCTGGCCCCGGAGCTCGAAAAAAAAAAAAAGGATCGGGCCCACTAGAGACATGGACCAGGCCGCCCTGGGCTCACCCTCCCCGGCCGCAGCGAGGGACTGCCTCCCGGCCGACTGGATCGGGCCCCTGGAAGTCTGGGGGGGGGGGGGGGAATGGAACCTGACGCCTCCGAGGAGGGGACGCCCAGGGAAGGAGGGAGATCCGGGTTGACCTGGTGACCGGACGGGAAAGAGGCCACCGGGCGTGCCCCCGTTAAAACCCCTAGGGGTTGACCTGGTGGCCGGAAAGCAAACCG
This sequence comes from Chrysemys picta bellii, assembly GCF_011386835.1. Taxonomy (NCBI): domain Eukaryota; kingdom Metazoa; phylum Chordata; order Testudines; family Emydidae; genus Chrysemys; species Chrysemys picta. The sequence goes on along the minus strand of NW_027052807.1, from coordinate 133,279 downwards.
GCCAGCAGGTGAACCCTTTCGATTCCACGGGTTGACCTGGTGCCCGGGAAGCGAACCGGCCAGCAGGTGAACCCGTCCGATTCCACGGGTTGACCTGGTGCCCGGGAGGGGACTCTGAAAATTTTTCAGCCCTTTCGACTCGGGGTTGACCTGGTGGCCGAGAGGGGCCTCGCACGGCAGGCAAGCCGCCCTGGGCTCACCCTCCCCGGCCGCAGCGAGGGACTGCCCCTCCCCACCCCCCGGCTGACAGGATCGGGCGCACTGGAAGTCCGGGACAGTATTTTCCCCGACGCCGGGGAGGGCGGGCGGAGGGGCTCTGGCGGCCAGCCCGGGCCCCGGAGCTCGAAAAGGAAAAAAGGACCGGGCCCGCGAGAGACGGGGGCCCTGCCGCAGGGGGGGGGGCAGTCCGACCGGGGCTCACCGTGCGGCAGGCCCGGGCGTCGGCAGGGGAAAGCGGGCGAGGAGGCGCGGGGCCGGGTGCCTACGGCCATACCGGACCGAACGCCCCCGATCCCGTCCGATCTCGGAAGGTAAACCGTCCCGGGCCTGGCTAGTACTTGGATGGGTGACCGCCTGGGAATCCCAGGTGCCGTAGGCAGCTTTTCCCGGTCCGAGTCAGCTCTCTCTCCTTTTCTGGGGGGGAAGGAGAGGGGGGGACGGGCCGGAAAGCCCCTCGTCGCTCCTGCCGAGTCGGAGGTCGCGGCCGCAGGTCACGGGTCTGGGCGCCTGGGGTCCGGCTCCCCACCCACCCGGCTTCCTCCGCGGAGGACCCCCCCCGGGGCCACCGAAGCCGCTGGGGGAGACCCCGGGCATGGGGCGGACTGGCCCGGACCCTCCCGGCCGCCGGCCCGCAGGTCCGCCCCGAATCCCCCCCCGCGGCCACCCAGGCCAGGCCTGGCCAGGCGGGACGGACGGCGGGTGTCCAGCGCCCAGCGGCTTCCTCCAGCGGGGACCCACGGACCCCAAAGCCGCAGGGGGAGGCCCCGGGCCCGGGACGGACTCGCTCGGACCCCCTGCGCCCGGCCGCCGGCCCGCGGGACCGCCCCGAATCCCCCCGCGGCCACCCAGGCCAGGCCTGGCCAGGCGGGACGGACGGCGGGTGTCCAGCGCCCAGCGGCTTCCTCCAGCGGGGACCCACGGACCCCAAAGCCGCAGGGGGAGGCCCCGGGCCCGGGCCCGACTCGCTCGGCCCCCCCGCCTCCCCTGCGCCCGGCCGCCGGCCCGCGGGACCGCCCCGAATCCCCCCGCGGCCACCCAGGCCAGGCCTGGCCAGGCGGGACGGACGGCGGGTGTCCAGCGCCCAGCGGCTTCCTCCAGCGGGGACCCACGGACCCCAAAGCCGCAGGGGGAGGCCCCGGGCCCGGGCCCGACTCGCTCGGCCCCCCCGCCTCCCCTGCGCCCGGCCCCCGGCCCGCGGGACCGCCCCGAATCCCCCCGCGGCCACCCAGGCCAGGCCTGGCCTGGCGGGACGGACGGCGGGTGTCCAGCTCCCAGTGGCTTCCTCCAGCGGGGACCCACGGACCCCAAAGCCGCAGGGGGAGGCCCCGGGCCCGGGACGGACTCGCTCGGCCCCCCCGCCTCCCCTGCGCCCGGCCCCCGGCCCGCGGGACCGCCCCGAATCCCCCCGCGGCCATCCAGGCCAGGCCTGGCCTGGCGGGCCGGTGTGCGGCTCCCCCGGGCTTCCTCCCCCGACGACCCGCGCCCCCCTGAGCCGCAGGCGGAGACCCCGGCCCCGGGGCGGACCGGCCCGGGCTCGCTCGAGCCCCCTGCGCCCGGCCCGCAGGACCGCCCCCCCGAATCCCCCGGGAGAGGCCCGGCCTGCACGCCACTGACGACCCGCGGCCCCCAAAGTCGCAGGAGGCGCCCCCCCCCGGTTAGCCCCGTCTCGCTCCGCGCCCCCCGCCCCTCGCTGCCGGGACCGGGCGCCGCCCCAGAGTCAGCCGCAGCCGGCCGGCCTGAGAGCTGCCCTCCTGTGGACGACGGTGAGTTTACCTTGATACTAACCGGCCGTCAGCCAGGTCAACCCCATTGCTAGACTGGGGTGGACCTGGTGGCCGAGTGGGGACTTGGAACATTTGACAGCTGCTTCCCGGGGCTTGACCGGTTGTCCTGAACGCCCCCCACCCCCAGCCCCAGCCCCCGGCTCCTGCTCCCCTCTCCCCAGCCTCGGTGCTCCGCTCCCTGCCTCGGAGGCTGCCTCTCTGCGGCGCCTGCATCGCCTCCGAGGACGCGCACCCTCCGGAGGCTGGACGTAAACCCACCACTGCCGCTGACCCGGCTCTCCGAGGGACGACTGTGAGGCCTCCCCCCCCCCCCCACCCCCGGACCGCCCTGGGGACGACTGCTAAGCCTCCCCCACCGGACCGCCCGGGGCAAGACTGCTAAGCCTCCCTCCCACACACACACACACACACTGTCGGGGGAGGACTATTAAGCTTTCCCCCTGGAGCGCCCGGGGCGGACGACTGTTAAGCCTGCCCCCGGAGTCCTCGGGGGAGGACTATTAAGCTTTCCCCCCTGGAGCGCCCGGGGGGGGACGACTATTAAGCCTGGCCCCCGGAGTCCTCGGGGGACGACTATTAAGCCTCCCCCGGACTGGCCGGGGGGCGACTATTAAGCCTCCCCCGGACCTGCTCCGTCTCGACTATTAAGCCCCCCTCTGTGGTCCTCAAGACCACTGCCGTGCTGCCCTCGGAGTGGGGTGACACCCGGGCCGGAAAGCAAACCGGCCACCAGGTCAACCCGTCGAATCCAATGGGTTGACCTGGTGGCCGGAAAGCAAACCAGCCGCCAGGTCAACCCGTCGAAACCAATGGGTTGACCTGGTGGCCGGAAAGCAAAACGGCCGCCAGGTCAACCCAGTAGATTCAGCGGGTTGACCTGGTGGCCGAACGGGGACTTTGAAAATTTGACAGCCGCTTCCCGGGGGTTGACCTGTTGTCCCGGTGGGGACTTTGAACATTTGACAGCCGCCTCCCAGGGCTTGACCTATTGTCCCGGTGGGGACTTTGAGAATTTTACAGCCGCTTCCCGGGGCTTGACCTGGTGGCCGAGTGGGGACGTTGAACATTTGACAGCCGCTTCCAGGGGGTTGACCTGTTGTCCTGAACGCCCCCCACCTCCCCCCCGGCTCCTGCTCCCCACTCCCCAGCCTCGGTGCTCCGCTCCCTGCCTCGGAGGCTGCCTCTCTGCGGCGGCTGCATCGCGTCCGAGGACGCTCACCCTCCGGAGGCTGGACGTAAAGCCTGACACCCGCCACCGCCGCCGACACGGCTCTCG
>NW_027052807.1:110000-117500 GCF_011386835.1 Chrysemys picta bellii | reverse complement strand
TGGGCTGACCCTCCCCGGCCGCAGCGAGGGACTGCCTCCCGGCCGACAGGATCGGGCCCCTGGAAGTCTGGGGGTGGGGGGGGGAAATCGCCCCACGCCTCCGAGGAGGGCTGCCCGGGCGGGCCTGGCCCCGGAGCTCGAAAAAAAAAAAAAGGATCGGGCCCACTAGAGACATGGACCAGGCCGCCCTGGGCTCACCCTCCCCGGCCGCAGCGAGGGACTGCCTCCCGGCCGACTGGATCGGGCCCCTGGAAGTCTGGAAAAAAGACTGGAACCTGACGCCTCCGAGGAGGGGGCGCCCAGGGAAGGAGGGAGATCCGGGTTGACCTGGTGACCGGACGGGAAAGAGGCCACCGGGCGTCCCCCCCCTTAAAACCTAGGGGTTGACCTGGTGGCCGGAAAGCGAACCGGCCAGCAGGTGAACCCTTTCGATTCCACGGGTTGACCTGGTGCCCGGGAAGCGAACCGGCCAGCAGGTGAACCCGTTCGATTCCACGGGTTGACCTGGTGCCCGGGAGGGGACTCTGAAAATTTTTCAGCCCTTTCGACTCGGGGTTGACCTGGTGGCCGAGAGGGGACTCGCACGGCAGGCAAGCCGCCCTGGGCTGACCCTCCCCGGCCGCAGCGAGGGACTGCCTCCCGGCCGACAGGATCGGGCCCCTGGAAGTCTGGGGGGGGGGGAAATCGCCCCACGCCTCCGAGGAGGGCTGCCCGGGCGGGCCTGGCCCCGGAGCTCGAAAAAAAAAAAAAGGATCGGGCCCACTAGAGACATGGACCAGGCCGCCCTGGGCTCACCCTCCCCGGCCGCAGCGAGGGACTGCCTCCCGGCCGACTGGATCGGGCCCCTGGAAGTCTGGAAAAAAGACTGGAACCTGACGCCTCCGAGGAGGGGGCGCCCAGGGAAGGAGGGAGATCCGGGTTGACCTGGTGACCGGACGGGAAAGAGGCCACCGGGCGTCCCCCCCCTTAAAACCTAGGGGTTGACCTGGTGGCCGGAAAGCGAACCGGCCAGCAGGTGAACCCTTTCGATTCCACGGGTTGACCTGGTGCCCGGGAAGCGAACCGGCCAGCAGGTGAACCCGTTCGATTCCACGGGTTGACCTGGTGCCCGGGAGGGGACTCTGAAAATTTTTCAGCCCTTTCGACTCGGGGTTGACCTGGTGGCCGAGAGGGGACTCGCACGGCAGGCAAGCCGCCCTGGGCTCACCCTCCCCGGCCGCAGCGAGGGACTGCCACCCGGCCGACTGGATCGGGCCCCTGGAAGTCTGGAAAAAAGAATGGAACCTGACGCCTCCGAGGAGGGGGCGCCCAGGGAAGGAGGGAGATCCGGGTTGACCTGGTGACCGGACGGGAAAGAGGCCACCGGGCGTCCCCCCCCCTTAAAACCTAGGGGTTGACCTGGTGGCCGGAAAGCGAACCGGCCAGCAGGTGAACCCTTTCGATTCCACGGGTTGACCTGGTGGCCGGAAAGCGAACCGGCCAGCAGGTGAACCCGTTCGATTCCACGGGTTGACCTGGTGCCCGGGAGGGGACTCTGAAAATTTTTCAGCCCTTTCGACTCGGGGTTGACCTGGTGGCCGAGAGGGGACTCGCACGGCAGGCAAGCCGCCCTGGGCTGACCCTCCCCGGCCGCAGCGAGGGACTGCCTCCCGGCCGACAGGATCGGGCCCCTGGAAGTCTGGGGGGGGGGGAAATCGCCCCACGCCTCCGAGGAGGGCTGCCCGGGCGGGCCTGGCCCCGGAGCTCGAAAAAAAAAAAAGGATCGGGCCCACTAGAGACATGGACCAGGCCGCCCTGGGCTCACCCTCCCCGGCCGCAGCGAGGGACTGCCTCCCGGCCGACTGGATCGGGCCCCTGGAAGTCTGGAAAAAAGACTGGAACCTGACGCCTCCGAGGAGGGGGCGCCCAGGGAAGGAGGGAGATCCGGGTTGACCTGGTGACCGGACGGGAAAGAGGCCACCGGGCGTCCCCCCCCTTAAAACCTAGGGGTTGACCTGGTGGCCGGAAAGCGAACCGGCCAGCAGGTGAACCCTTTCGATTCCACGGGTTGACCTGGTGCCCGGGAAGCGAACCGGCCAGCAGGTGAACCCGTTCGATTCCACGGGTTGACCTGGTGCCCGGGAGGGGACTCTGAAAATTTTTCAGCCCTTTCGACTCGGGGTTGACCTGGTGGCCGAGAGGGGACTCGCACGGCAGGCAAGCCGCCCTGGGCTCACCCTCCCCGGCCGCAGCGAGGGACTGCCACCCGGCCGACTGGATCGGGCCCCTGGAAGTCTGGAAAAAAGAATGGAACCTGACGCCTCCGAGGAGGGGGCGCCCAGGGAAGGAGGGAGATCCGGGTTGACCTGGTGACCGGACGGGAAAGAGGCCACCGGGCGTCCCCCCCCCTTAAAACCTAGGGGTTGACCTGGTGGCCGGAAAGCGAACCGGCCAGCAGGTGAACCCTTTCGATTCCACGGGTTGACCTGGTGGCCGGAAAGCGAACCGGCCAGCAGGTGAACCCGTTCGATTCCACGGGTTGACCTGGTGCCCGGGAGGGGACTCTGAAAATTTTTCAGCCCTTTCGACTCGGGGTTGACCTGGTGGCCGAGAGGGGACTCGCACGGCAGGCAAGCCGCCCTGGGCTGACCCTCCCCGGCCGCAGCGAGGGACTGCCTCCCGGCCGACAGGATCGGGCCCCTGGAAGTCTGGGGGCGGGGGGAAATCGCCCCACGCCTCCGAGGAGGGCTGCCCGGGCGGGCCTGGCCCCGGAGCTCGAAAAAAAAAAAAAGGATCGGGCCCACTAGAGACATGGACCAGGCCGCCCTGGGCTCACCCTCCCCGGCCGCAGCGAGGGACTGCCTCCCGGCCGACTGGATCGGGCCCCTGGAAGTCTGGAAAAAAGACTGGAACCTGACGCCTCCGAGGAGGGGGCGCCCAGGGAAGGAGGGAGATCCGGGTTGACCTGGTGACCGGACGGGAAAGAGGCCACCGGGCGTCCCCCCCCTTAAAACCTAGGGGTTGACCTGGTGGCCGGAAAGCGAACCGGCCAGCAGGTGAACCCTTTCGATTCCACGGGTTGACCTGGTGCCCGGGAAGCGAACCGGCCAGCAGGTGAACCCGTTCGATTCCACGGGTTGACCTGGTGCCCGGGAGGGGACTCTGAAAATTTTTCAGCCCTTTCGACTCGGGGTTGACCTGGTGGCCGAGAGGGGACTCGCACGGCAGGCAAGCCGCCCTGGGCTCACCCTCCCCGGCCGCAGCGAGGGACTGCCACCCGGCCGACTGGATCGGGCCCCTGGAAGTCTGGAAAAAAGAATGGAACCTGACGCCTCCGAGGAGGGGGCGCCCAGGGAAGGAGGGAGATCCGGGTTGACCTGGTGACCGGACGGGAAAGAGGCCACCGGGCGTCCCCCCCCCTTAAAACCTAGGGGTTGACCTGGTGGCCGGAAAGCGAACCGGCCAGCAGGTGAACCCTTTCGATTCCACGGGTTGACCTGGTGGCCGGAAAGCGAACCGGCCAGCAGGTGAACCCGTTCGATTCCACGGGTTGACCTGGTGCCCGGGAGGGGACTCAGAAAATTTTTCAGCCCTTTCGACTCGGGGTTGACCTGGTGGCCGAGAGGGGACTCGCACGGCAGGCAAGCCGCCCTGGGCTGACCCTCCCCGGCCGCAGCGAGGGACTGCCTCCCGGCCGACAGGATCGGGCCCCTGGAAGTCTGGGGGCGGGGGGAAATCGCCCCACGCCTCCGAGGAGGGCTGCCCGGGCGGGCCTGGCCCCGGAGCTCGAAAAAAAAAAAAAGGATCGGGCCCACTAGAGACATGGACCAGGCCGCCCTGGGCTCACCCTCCCCGGCCGCAGCGAGGGACTGCCTCCCGGCCGACTGGATCGGGCCCCTGGAAGTCTGGGGGGGGGGGGGGGAATGGAACCTGACGCCTCCGAGGAGGGGACGCCCAGGGAAGGAGGGAGATCCGGGTTGACCTGGTGACCGGACGGGAAAGAGGCCACCGGGCGTGCCCCCGTTAAAACCCCTAGGGGTTGACCTGGTGGCCGGAAAGCAAACCGGCCAGCAGGTGAACCCTTTCGATTCCACGGGTTGACCTGGTGCCCGGGAAGCGAACCGGCCAGCAGGTGAACCCGTCCGATTCCACGGGTTGACCTGGTGCCCGGGAGGGGACTCTGAAAATTTTTCAGCCCTTTCGACTCGGGGTTGACCTGGTGGCCGAGAGGGGCCTCGCACGGCAGGCAAGCCGCCCTGGGCTCACCCTCCCCGGCCGCAGCGAGGGACTGCCCCTCCCCACCCCCCGGCTGACAGGATCGGGCGCACTGGAAGTCCGGGACAGTATTTTCCCCGACGCCGGGGAGGGCGGGCGGAGGGGCTCTGGCGGCCAGCCCGGGCCCCGGAGCTCGAAAAGGAAAAAAGGACCGGGCCCGCGAGAGACGGGGGCCCTGCCGCAGGGGGGGGGGCAGTCCGACCGGGGCTCACCGTGCGGCAGGCCCGGGCGTCGGCAGGGGAAAGCGGGCGAGGAGGCGCGGGGCCGGGTGCCTACGGCCATACCGGACCGAACGCCCCCGATCCCGTCCGATCTCGGAAGGTAAACCGTCCCGGGCCTGGCTAGTACTTGGATGGGTGACCGCCTGGGAATCCCAGGTGCCGTAGGCAGCTTTTCCCGGTCCGAGTCAGCTCTCTCTCCTTTTCTGGGGGGGAAGGAGAGGGGGGGACGGGCCGGAAAGCCCCTCGTCGCTCCTGCCGAGTCGGAGGTCGCGGCCGCAGGTCACGGGTCTGGGCGCCTGGGGTCCGGCTCCCCACCCACCCGGCTTCCTCCGCGGAGGACCCCCCCCGGGGCCACCGAAGCCGCTGGGGGAGACCCCGGGCATGGGGCGGACTGGCCCGGACCCTCCCGGCCGCCGGCCCGCAGGTCCGCCCCGAATCCCCCCCCGCGGCCACCCAGGCCAGGCCTGGCCAGGCGGGACGGACGGCGGGTGTCCAGCGCCCAGCGGCTTCCTCCAGCGGGGACCCACGGACCCCAAAGCCGCAGGGGGAGGCCCCGGGCCCGGGACGGACTCGCTCGGACCCCCTGCGCCCGGCCGCCGGCCCGCGGGACCGCCCCGAATCCCCCCGCGGCCACCCAGGCCAGGCCTGGCCAGGCGGGACGGACGGCGGGTGTCCAGCGCCCAGCGGCTTCCTCCAGCGGGGACCCACGGACCCCAAAGCCGCAGGGGGAGGCCCCGGGCCCGGGCCCGACTCGCTCGGCCCCCCCGCCTCCCCTGCGCCCGGCCCCCGGCCCGCGGGACCGCCCCGAATCCCCCCGCGGCCACCCAGGCCAGGCCTGGCCTGGCGGGACGGACGGCGGGTGTCCAGCTCCCAGTGGCTTCCTCCAGCGGGGACCCACGGACCCCAAAGCCGCAGGGGGAGGCCCCGGGCCCGGGACGGACTCGCTCGGCCCCCCCGCCTCCCCTGCGCCCGGCCCCCGGCCCGCGGGACCGCCCCGAATCCCCCCGCGGCCATCCAGGCCAGGCCTGGCCTGGCGGGCCGGTGTGCGGCTCCCCCGGGCTTCCTCCCCCGACGACCCGCGCCCCCCTGAGCCGCAGGCGGAGACCCCGGCCCCGGGGCGGACCGGCCCGGGCTCGCTCGAGCCCCCTGCGCCCGGCCCGCAGGACCGCCCCCCCGAATCCCCCGGGAGAGGCCCGGCCTGCACGCCACTGACGACCCGCGGCCCCCAAAGTCGCAGGAGGCGCCCCCCCCCGGTTAGCCCCGTCTCGCTCCGCGCCCCCCGCCCCTCGCTGCCGGGACCGGGCGCCGCCCCAGAGTCAGCCGCAGCCGGCCGGCCTGAGAGCTGCCCTCCTGTGGACGACGGTGAGTTTACCTTGATACTAACCGGCCGTCAGCCAGGTCAACCCCATTGCTAGACTGGGGTGGACCTGGTGGCCGAGTGGGGACTTGGAACATTTGACAGCTGCTTCCCGGGGCTTGACCGGTTGTCCTGAACGCCCCCCACCCCCAGCCCCAGCCCCCGGCTCCTGCTCCCCTCTCCCCAGCCTCGGTGCTCCGCTCCCTGCCTCGGAGGCTGCCTCTCTGCGGCGCCTGCATCGCCTCCGAGGACGCGCACCCTCCGGAGGCTGGACGTAAACCCACCACTGCCGCTGACCCGGCTCTCCGAGGGACGACTGTGAGGCCTCCCCCCCCCCCCCACCCCCGGACCGCCCTGGGGACGACTGCTAAGCCTCCCCCACCGGACCGCCCGGGGCAAGACTGCTAAGCCTCCCTCCCACACACACACACACACACTGTCGGGGGAGGACTATTAAGCTTTCCCCCTGGAGCGCCCGGGGCGGACGACTGTTAAGCCTGCCCCCGGAGTCCTCGGGGGAGGACTATTAAGCTTTCCCCCCTGGAGCGCCCGGGGGGGGACGACTATTAAGCCTGGCCCCCGGAGTCCTCGGGGGACGACTATTAAGCCTCCCCCGGACTGGCCGGGGGGCGACTATTAAGCCTCCCCCGGACCTGCTCCGTCTCGACTATTAAGCCCCCCTCTGTGGTCCTCAAGACCACTGCCGTGCTGCCCTCGGAGTGGGGTGACACCCGGGCCGGAAAGCAAACCGGCCACCAGGTCAACCCGTCGAATCCAATGGGTTGACCTGGTGGCCGGAAAGCAAACCAGCCGCCAGGTCAACCCGTCGAAACCAATGGGTTGACCTGGTGGCCGGAAAGCAAAACGGCCGCCAGGTCAACCCAGTAGATTCAGCGGGTTGACCTGGTGGCCGAACGGGGACTTTGAAAATTTGACAGCCGCTTCCCGGGGGTTGACCTGTTGTCCCGGTGGGGACTTTGAACATTTGACAGCCGCCTCCCAGGGCTTGACCTATTGTCCCGGTGGGGACTTTGAGAATTTTACAGCCGCTTCCCGGGGCTTGACCTGGTGGCCGAGTGGGGACGTTGAACATTTGACAGCCGCTTCCAGGGGGTTGACCTGTTGTCCTGAACGCCCCCCACCTCCCCCCCGGCTCCTGCTCCCCACTCCCCAGCCTCGGTGCTCCGCTCCCTGCCTCGGAGGCTGCCTCTCTGCGGCGGCTGCATCGCGTCCGAGGACGCTCACCCTCCGGAGGCTGGACGTAAAGCCTGACACCCGCCACCGCCGCCGACACGGCTCTCGGAGGGACGACTCTGAGGCCTCCCCCCACCCCCGGACCGCCCTGGGGACGACTGCTAAGCCTCCCCCCCGCCCACACCCACACCCACACTGTCGGGGGATGACTCTTAAGCCTCTCCCAGACTGCCTGGGGAACGACTATTAAGCCTGCCCCCCGGAGCACTCGGGGGACGACTATTAAGCCTCCCGCGGACTGCCCGGGGGATGACTATTAAGCCTCCCCTGGAACGACTATTAAGCCTCCCCCGGACTGGCCGGGGGGCGACTATTAAGCCTATCCTCGGGGGAGGACTATTAAGCTTTCCCCCTGGAGCGCCCGGGGGGACGACTATTAAGCCTGGCCCCCGGAGTCCTCGGGGGACGACTATT
>NW_027052807.1:85000-92500 GCF_011386835.1 Chrysemys picta bellii | reverse complement strand
AACCCGTTCGATTCCACGGGTTGACCTGGTGCCCGGGAGGGGACTCTGAAAATTTTTCAGCCCTTTCGACTCGGGGTTGACCTGGTGGCCGAGAGGGGACTCGCACGGCAGGCAAGCCGCCCTGGGCTCACCCTCCCCGGCCGCAGCGAGGGACTGCCACCCGGCCGACTGGATCGGGCCCCTGGAAGTCTGGAAAAAAGAATGGAACCTGACGCCTCCGAGGAGGGGGCGCCCAGGGAAGGAGGGAGATCCGGGTTGACCTGGTGACCGGACGGGAAAGAGGCCACCGGGCGTCCCCCCCCCTTAAAACCTAGGGGTTGACCTGGTGGCCGGAAAGCGAACCGGCCAGCAGGTGAACCCTTTCGATTCCACGGGTTGACCTGGTGGCCGGAAAGCGAACCGGCCAGCAGGTGAACCCGTTCGATTCCACGGGTTGACCTGGTGCCCGGGAGGGGACTCTGAAAATTTTTCAGCCCTTTCGACTCGGGGTTGACCTGGTGGCCGAGAGGGGACTCGCACGGCAGGCAAGCCGCCCTGGGCTGACCCTCCCCGGCCGCAGCGAGGGACTGCCTCCCGGCCGACAGGATCGGGCCCCTGGAAGTCTGGGGGGGGGGGAAATCGCCCCACGCCTCCGAGGAGGGCTGCCCGGGCGGGCCTGGCCCCGGAGCTCGAAAAAAAAAAAAGGATCGGGCCCACTAGAGACATGGACCAGGCCGCCCTGGGCTCACCCTCCCCGGCCGCAGCGAGGGACTGCCTCCCGGCCGACTGGATCGGGCCCCTGGAAGTCTGGAAAAAAGACTGGAACCTGACGCCTCCGAGGAGGGGGCGCCCAGGGAAGGAGGGAGATCCGGGTTGACCTGGTGACCGGACGGGAAAGAGGCCACCGGGCGTCCCCCCCCTTAAAACCTAGGGGTTGACCTGGTGGCCGGAAAGCGAACCGGCCAGCAGGTGAACCCTTTCGATTCCACGGGTTGACCTGGTGCCCGGGAAGCGAACCGGCCAGCAGGTGAACCCGTTCGATTCCACGGGTTGACCTGGTGCCCGGGAGGGGACTCTGAAAATTTTTCAGCCCTTTCGACTCGGGGTTGACCTGGTGGCCGAGAGGGGACTCGCACGGCAGGCAAGCCGCCCTGGGCTCACCCTCCCCGGCCGCAGCGAGGGACTGCCACCCGGCCGACTGGATCGGGCCCCTGGAAGTCTGGAAAAAAGAATGGAACCTGACGCCTCCGAGGAGGGGGCGCCCAGGGAAGGAGGGAGATCCGGGTTGACCTGGTGACCGGACGGGAAAGAGGCCACCGGGCGTCCCCCCCCCTTAAAACCTAGGGGTTGACCTGGTGGCCGGAAAGCGAACCGGCCAGCAGGTGAACCCTTTCGATTCCACGGGTTGACCTGGTGGCCGGAAAGCGAACCGGCCAGCAGGTGAACCCGTTCGATTCCACGGGTTGACCTGGTGCCCGGGAGGGGACTCTGAAAATTTTTCAGCCCTTTCGACTCGGGGTTGACCTGGTGGCCGAGAGGGGACTCGCACGGCAGGCAAGCCGCCCTGGGCTGACCCTCCCCGGCCGCAGCGAGGGACTGCCTCCCGGCCGACAGGATCGGGCCCCTGGAAGTCTGGGGGCGGGGGGAAATCGCCCCACGCCTCCGAGGAGGGCTGCCCGGGCGGGCCTGGCCCCGGAGCTCGAAAAAAAAAAAAAGGATCGGGCCCACTAGAGACATGGACCAGGCCGCCCTGGGCTCACCCTCCCCGGCCGCAGCGAGGGACTGCCTCCCGGCCGACTGGATCGGGCCCCTGGAAGTCTGGAAAAAAGACTGGAACCTGACGCCTCCGAGGAGGGGGCGCCCAGGGAAGGAGGGAGATCCGGGTTGACCTGGTGACCGGACGGGAAAGAGGCCACCGGGCGTCCCCCCCCTTAAAACCTAGGGGTTGACCTGGTGGCCGGAAAGCGAACCGGCCAGCAGGTGAACCCTTTCGATTCCACGGGTTGACCTGGTGCCCGGGAAGCGAACCGGCCAGCAGGTGAACCCGTTCGATTCCACGGGTTGACCTGGTGCCCGGGAGGGGACTCTGAAAATTTTTCAGCCCTTTCGACTCGGGGTTGACCTGGTGGCCGAGAGGGGACTCGCACGGCAGGCAAGCCGCCCTGGGCTCACCCTCCCCGGCCGCAGCGAGGGACTGCCACCCGGCCGACTGGATCGGGCCCCTGGAAGTCTGGAAAAAAGAATGGAACCTGACGCCTCCGAGGAGGGGGCGCCCAGGGAAGGAGGGAGATCCGGGTTGACCTGGTGACCGGACGGGAAAGAGGCCACCGGGCGTCCCCCCCCCTTAAAACCTAGGGGTTGACCTGGTGGCCGGAAAGCGAACCGGCCAGCAGGTGAACCCTTTCGATTCCACGGGTTGACCTGGTGGCCGGAAAGCGAACCGGCCAGCAGGTGAACCCGTTCGATTCCACGGGTTGACCTGGTGCCCGGGAGGGGACTCAGAAAATTTTTCAGCCCTTTCGACTCGGGGTTGACCTGGTGGCCGAGAGGGGACTCGCACGGCAGGCAAGCCGCCCTGGGCTGACCCTCCCCGGCCGCAGCGAGGGACTGCCTCCCGGCCGACAGGATCGGGCCCCTGGAAGTCTGGGGGCGGGGGGAAATCGCCCCACGCCTCCGAGGAGGGCTGCCCGGGCGGGCCTGGCCCCGGAGCTCGAAAAAAAAAAAAAGGATCGGGCCCACTAGAGACATGGACCAGGCCGCCCTGGGCTCACCCTCCCCGGCCGCAGCGAGGGACTGCCTCCCGGCCGACTGGATCGGGCCCCTGGAAGTCTGGGGGGGGGGGGGGGAATGGAACCTGACGCCTCCGAGGAGGGGACGCCCAGGGAAGGAGGGAGATCCGGGTTGACCTGGTGACCGGACGGGAAAGAGGCCACCGGGCGTGCCCCCGTTAAAACCCCTAGGGGTTGACCTGGTGGCCGGAAAGCAAACCGGCCAGCAGGTGAACCCTTTCGATTCCACGGGTTGACCTGGTGCCCGGGAAGCGAACCGGCCAGCAGGTGAACCCGTCCGATTCCACGGGTTGACCTGGTGCCCGGGAGGGGACTCTGAAAATTTTTCAGCCCTTTCGACTCGGGGTTGACCTGGTGGCCGAGAGGGGCCTCGCACGGCAGGCAAGCCGCCCTGGGCTCACCCTCCCCGGCCGCAGCGAGGGACTGCCCCTCCCCACCCCCCGGCTGACAGGATCGGGCGCACTGGAAGTCCGGGACAGTATTTTCCCCGACGCCGGGGAGGGCGGGCGGAGGGGCTCTGGCGGCCAGCCCGGGCCCCGGAGCTCGAAAAGGAAAAAAGGACCGGGCCCGCGAGAGACGGGGGCCCTGCCGCAGGGGGGGGGGCAGTCCGACCGGGGCTCACCGTGCGGCAGGCCCGGGCGTCGGCAGGGGAAAGCGGGCGAGGAGGCGCGGGGCCGGGTGCCTACGGCCATACCGGACCGAACGCCCCCGATCCCGTCCGATCTCGGAAGGTAAACCGTCCCGGGCCTGGCTAGTACTTGGATGGGTGACCGCCTGGGAATCCCAGGTGCCGTAGGCAGCTTTTCCCGGTCCGAGTCAGCTCTCTCTCCTTTTCTGGGGGGGAAGGAGAGGGGGGGACGGGCCGGAAAGCCCCTCGTCGCTCCTGCCGAGTCGGAGGTCGCGGCCGCAGGTCACGGGTCTGGGCGCCTGGGGTCCGGCTCCCCACCCACCCGGCTTCCTCCGCGGAGGACCCCCCCCGGGGCCACCGAAGCCGCTGGGGGAGACCCCGGGCATGGGGCGGACTGGCCCGGACCCTCCCGGCCGCCGGCCCGCAGGTCCGCCCCGAATCCCCCCCCGCGGCCACCCAGGCCAGGCCTGGCCAGGCGGGACGGACGGCGGGTGTCCAGCGCCCAGCGGCTTCCTCCAGCGGGGACCCACGGACCCCAAAGCCGCAGGGGGAGGCCCCGGGCCCGGGACGGACTCGCTCGGACCCCCTGCGCCCGGCCGCCGGCCCGCGGGACCGCCCCGAATCCCCCCGCGGCCACCCAGGCCAGGCCTGGCCAGGCGGGACGGACGGCGGGTGTCCAGCGCCCAGCGGCTTCCTCCAGCGGGGACCCACGGACCCCAAAGCCGCAGGGGGAGGCCCCGGGCCCGGGCCCGACTCGCTCGGCCCCCCCGCCTCCCCTGCGCCCGGCCCCCGGCCCGCGGGACCGCCCCGAATCCCCCCGCGGCCACCCAGGCCAGGCCTGGCCAGGCGGGACGGACGGCGGGTGTCCAGCGCCCAGCGGCTTCCTCCAGCGGGGACCCACGGACCCCAAAGCCGCAGGGGGAGGCCCCGGGCCCGGGCCCGACTCGCTCGGCCCCCCCGCCTCCCCTGCGCCCGGCCCCCGGCCCGCGGGACCGCCCCGAATCCCCCCGCGGCCACCCAGGCCAGGCCTGGCCTGGCGGGACGGACGGCGGGTGTCCAGCTCCCAGTGGCTTCCTCCAGCGGGGACCCACGGACCCCAAAGCCGCAGGGGGAGGCCCCGGGCCCGGGACGGACTCGCTCGGCCCCCCCGCCTCCCCTGCGCCCGGCCCCCGGCCCGCGGGACCGCCCCGAATCCCCCCGCGGCCATCCAGGCCAGGCCTGGCCTGGCGGGCCGGTGTGCGGCTCCCCCGGGCTTCCTCCCCCGACGACCCGCGCCCCCCTGAGCCGCAGGCGGAGACCCCGGCCCCGGGGCGGACCGGCCCGGGCTCGCTCGAGCCCCCTGCGCCCGGCCCGCAGGACCGCCCCCCCGAATCCCCCGGGAGAGGCCCGGCCTGCACGCCACTGACGACCCGCGGCCCCCAAAGTCGCAGGAGGCGCCCCCCCCCGGTTAGCCCCGTCTCGCTCCGCGCCCCCCGCCCCTCGCTGCCGGGACCGGGCGCCGCCCCAGAGTCAGCCGCAGCCGGCCGGCCTGAGAGCTGCCCTCCTGTGGACGACGGTGAGTTTACCTTGATACTAACCGGCCGTCAGCCAGGTCAACCCCATTGCTAGACTGGGGTGGACCTGGTGGCCGAGTGGGGACTTGGAACATTTGACAGCTGCTTCCCGGGGCTTGACCGGTTGTCCTGAACGCCCCCCACCCCCAGCCCCAGCCCCCGGCTCCTGCTCCCCTCTCCCCAGCCTCGGTGCTCCGCTCCCTGCCTCGGAGGCTGCCTCTCTGCGGCGCCTGCATCGCCTCCGAGGACGCGCACCCTCCGGAGGCTGGACGTAAACCCACCACTGCCGCTGACCCGGCTCTCCGAGGGACGACTGTGAGGCCTCCCCCCCCCCCCCACCCCCGGACCGCCCTGGGGACGACTGCTAAGCCTCCCCCACCGGACCGCCCGGGGCAAGACTGCTAAGCCTCCCTCCCACACACACACACACACACTGTCGGGGGAGGACTATTAAGCTTTCCCCCTGGAGCGCCCGGGGCGGACGACTGTTAAGCCTGCCCCCGGAGTCCTCGGGGGAGGACTATTAAGCTTTCCCCCCTGGAGCGCCCGGGGGGGGACGACTATTAAGCCTGGCCCCCGGAGTCCTCGGGGGACGACTATTAAGCCTCCCCCGGACTGGCCGGGGGGCGACTATTAAGCCTCCCCCGGACCTGCTCCGTCTCGACTATTAAGCCCCCCTCTGTGGTCCTCAAGACCACTGCCGTGCTGCCCTCGGAGTGGGGTGACACCCGGGCCGGAAAGCAAACCGGCCACCAGGTCAACCCGTCGAATCCAATGGGTTGACCTGGTGGCCGGAAAGCAAACCAGCCGCCAGGTCAACCCGTCGAAACCAATGGGTTGACCTGGTGGCCGGAAAGCAAAACGGCCGCCAGGTCAACCCAGTAGATTCAGCGGGTTGACCTGGTGGCCGAACGGGGACTTTGAAAATTTGACAGCCGCTTCCCGGGGGTTGACCTGTTGTCCCGGTGGGGACTTTGAACATTTGACAGCCGCCTCCCAGGGCTTGACCTATTGTCCCGGTGGGGACTTTGAGAATTTTACAGCCGCTTCCCGGGGCTTGACCTGGTGGCCGAGTGGGGACGTTGAACATTTGACAGCCGCTTCCAGGGGGTTGACCTGTTGTCCTGAACGCCCCCCACCTCCCCCCCGGCTCCTGCTCCCCACTCCCCAGCCTCGGTGCTCCGCTCCCTGCCTCGGAGGCTGCCTCTCTGCGGCGGCTGCATCGCGTCCGAGGACGCTCACCCTCCGGAGGCTGGACGTAAAGCCTGACACCCGCCACCGCCGCCGACACGGCTCTCGGAGGGACGACTCTGAGGCCTCCCCCCACCCCCGGACCGCCCTGGGGACGACTGCTAAGCCTCCCCCCCGCCCACACCCACACCCACACTGTCGGGGGATGACTCTTAAGCCTCTCCCAGACTGCCTGGGGAACGACTATTAAGCCTGCCCCCCGGAGCACTCGGGGGACGACTATTAAGCCTCCCGCGGACTGCCCGGGGGATGACTATTAAGCCTCCCCTGGAACGACTATTAAGCCTCCCCCGGACTGGCCGGGGGGCGACTATTAAGCCTATCCTCGGGGGAGGACTATTAAGCTTTCCCCCTGGAGCGCCCGGGGGGACGACTATTAAGCCTGGCCCCCGGAGTCCTCGGGGGACGACTATTAAGCCTCCCCCGGACCTGCTCCCTCTCGACTATTAAGCCCCCCCTCTGCGGTCCTCAGCACCACTGCCGCGCTGCCCTGGGAGTGGGGTGACATCCGGTCCGGAAAGCAAACCGGCCACCAGGTCAACCCGTCGAATCCAATGGGTTGACCTGGTGGCCGGAAAGCAAACCGGTCGCCAGGTCAACCCGTCGAATCCAATGGGTTGACCTGGTGGCCGGAAAGCAAACCGGCCGCCAGGTCAACCCAGTAGATTCAGCGGGTTGACCTGGTGGCCGAACGGGGACTTTGAAAATTTGACAGCCGCTTCCCGGGGGTTGACCTGTTGTCCCGGTGGGGACTTTGAACATTTGACAGCCGCCTCCCAGGGCTTGACCTGTTGTCCCGGGGGGGACTTTGAACATTTGACAGCCGCTTCCCGGGGCTTGATCGGTTGTCCTGAACGCCCCCCCCACCCACCCACCCCAGCCCCCGGCTCCTGCTCCCCTCTCCCCAGCCTCGGTGCTCCGCTCCTTGCCTCAGAGGCTGCCTCTCTGCGGCAGCTGCATCCCGTCCGAGGACGCTCACCCTCCGGAGGCTGGACGTAAAGCCTGACACCCGCCACCGCCGCCGACCCGGCTCTCCGAGGGACGACTCTGAGGCCTCCCCCCACCCCCCGGACCGCCCTGATGACGACTGCTAAGCCTCCCCCACCGGACCGCCCGGGGGAAGACTGCGACGCCTCCCGCCAGGCCCCCACCCAGCCTGGGGGAAGACTGCTAAGCCTCCCCCCCCACACACACACACACACTGTCGGGGGATGACGATTAAGCCTCTCCCGGACTGCCCGGGGGACGACTATTAAGCCTCCCCTGGAACCACTATTAAGCCTGCCCCCGGAGTCCTCGG
>NW_027052807.1:67500-72500 GCF_011386835.1 Chrysemys picta bellii | reverse complement strand
GGCCCCTGGAAGTCTGGAAAAAAGAATGGAACCTGACGCCTCCGAGGAGGGGGCGCCCAGGGAAGGAGGGAGATCCGGGTTGACCTGGTGACCGGACGGGAAAGAGGCCACCGGGCGTCCCCCCCCCTTAAAACCTAGGGGTTGACCTGGTGGCCGGAAAGCGAACCGGCCAGCAGGTGAACCCTTTCGATTCCACGGGTTGACCTGGTGGCCGGAAAGCGAACCGGCCAGCAGGTGAACCCGTTCGATTCCACGGGTTGACCTGGTGCCCGGGAGGGGACTCTGAAAATTTTTCAGCCCTTTCGACTCGGGGTTGACCTGGTGGCCGAGAGGGGACTCGCACGGCAGGCAAGCCGCCCTGGGCTGACCCTCCCCGGCCGCAGCGAGGGACTGCCTCCCGGCCGACAGGATCGGGCCCCTGGAAGTCTGGGGGGGGGGGAAATCGCCCCACGCCTCCGAGGAGGGCTGCCCGGGCGGGCCTGGCCCCGGAGCTCGAAAAAAAAAAAAGGATCGGGCCCACTAGAGACATGGACCAGGCCGCCCTGGGCTCACCCTCCCCGGCCGCAGCGAGGGACTGCCTCCCGGCCGACTGGATCGGGCCCCTGGAAGTCTGGAAAAAAGACTGGAACCTGACGCCTCCGAGGAGGGGGCGCCCAGGGAAGGAGGGAGATCCGGGTTGACCTGGTGACCGGACGGGAAAGAGGCCACCGGGCGTCCCCCCCCTTAAAACCTAGGGGTTGACCTGGTGGCCGGAAAGCGAACCGGCCAGCAGGTGAACCCTTTCGATTCCACGGGTTGACCTGGTGCCCGGGAAGCGAACCGGCCAGCAGGTGAACCCGTTCGATTCCACGGGTTGACCTGGTGCCCGGGAGGGGACTCTGAAAATTTTTCAGCCCTTTCGACTCGGGGTTGACCTGGTGGCCGAGAGGGGACTCGCACGGCAGGCAAGCCGCCCTGGGCTCACCCTCCCCGGCCGCAGCGAGGGACTGCCACCCGGCCGACTGGATCGGGCCCCTGGAAGTCTGGAAAAAAGAATGGAACCTGACGCCTCCGAGGAGGGGGCGCCCAGGGAAGGAGGGAGATCCGGGTTGACCTGGTGACCGGACGGGAAAGAGGCCACCGGGCGTCCCCCCCCCTTAAAACCTAGGGGTTGACCTGGTGGCCGGAAAGCGAACCGGCCAGCAGGTGAACCCTTTCGATTCCACGGGTTGACCTGGTGGCCGGAAAGCGAACCGGCCAGCAGGTGAACCCGTTCGATTCCACGGGTTGACCTGGTGCCCGGGAGGGGACTCTGAAAATTTTTCAGCCCTTTCGACTCGGGGTTGACCTGGTGGCCGAGAGGGGACTCGCACGGCAGGCAAGCCGCCCTGGGCTGACCCTCCCCGGCCGCAGCGAGGGACTGCCTCCCGGCCGACAGGATCGGGCCCCTGGAAGTCTGGGGGCGGGGGGAAATCGCCCCACGCCTCCGAGGAGGGCTGCCCGGGCGGGCCTGGCCCCGGAGCTCGAAAAAAAAAAAAAGGATCGGGCCCACTAGAGACATGGACCAGGCCGCCCTGGGCTCACCCTCCCCGGCCGCAGCGAGGGACTGCCTCCCGGCCGACTGGATCGGGCCCCTGGAAGTCTGGAAAAAAGACTGGAACCTGACGCCTCCGAGGAGGGGGCGCCCAGGGAAGGAGGGAGATCCGGGTTGACCTGGTGACCGGACGGGAAAGAGGCCACCGGGCGTCCCCCCCCTTAAAACCTAGGGGTTGACCTGGTGGCCGGAAAGCGAACCGGCCAGCAGGTGAACCCTTTCGATTCCACGGGTTGACCTGGTGCCCGGGAAGCGAACCGGCCAGCAGGTGAACCCGTTCGATTCCACGGGTTGACCTGGTGCCCGGGAGGGGACTCTGAAAATTTTTCAGCCCTTTCGACTCGGGGTTGACCTGGTGGCCGAGAGGGGACTCGCACGGCAGGCAAGCCGCCCTGGGCTCACCCTCCCCGGCCGCAGCGAGGGACTGCCACCCGGCCGACTGGATCGGGCCCCTGGAAGTCTGGAAAAAAGAATGGAACCTGACGCCTCCGAGGAGGGGGCGCCCAGGGAAGGAGGGAGATCCGGGTTGACCTGGTGACCGGACGGGAAAGAGGCCACCGGGCGTCCCCCCCCCTTAAAACCTAGGGGTTGACCTGGTGGCCGGAAAGCGAACCGGCCAGCAGGTGAACCCTTTCGATTCCACGGGTTGACCTGGTGGCCGGAAAGCGAACCGGCCAGCAGGTGAACCCGTTCGATTCCACGGGTTGACCTGGTGCCCGGGAGGGGACTCAGAAAATTTTTCAGCCCTTTCGACTCGGGGTTGACCTGGTGGCCGAGAGGGGACTCGCACGGCAGGCAAGCCGCCCTGGGCTGACCCTCCCCGGCCGCAGCGAGGGACTGCCTCCCGGCCGACAGGATCGGGCCCCTGGAAGTCTGGGGGCGGGGGGAAATCGCCCCACGCCTCCGAGGAGGGCTGCCCGGGCGGGCCTGGCCCCGGAGCTCGAAAAAAAAAAAAAGGATCGGGCCCACTAGAGACATGGACCAGGCCGCCCTGGGCTCACCCTCCCCGGCCGCAGCGAGGGACTGCCTCCCGGCCGACTGGATCGGGCCCCTGGAAGTCTGGGGGGGGGGGGGGGAATGGAACCTGACGCCTCCGAGGAGGGGACGCCCAGGGAAGGAGGGAGATCCGGGTTGACCTGGTGACCGGACGGGAAAGAGGCCACCGGGCGTGCCCCCGTTAAAACCCCTAGGGGTTGACCTGGTGGCCGGAAAGCAAACCGGCCAGCAGGTGAACCCTTTCGATTCCACGGGTTGACCTGGTGCCCGGGAAGCGAACCGGCCAGCAGGTGAACCCGTCCGATTCCACGGGTTGACCTGGTGCCCGGGAGGGGACTCTGAAAATTTTTCAGCCCTTTCGACTCGGGGTTGACCTGGTGGCCGAGAGGGGCCTCGCACGGCAGGCAAGCCGCCCTGGGCTCACCCTCCCCGGCCGCAGCGAGGGACTGCCCCTCCCCACCCCCCGGCTGACAGGATCGGGCGCACTGGAAGTCCGGGACAGTATTTTCCCCGACGCCGGGGAGGGCGGGCGGAGGGGCTCTGGCGGCCAGCCCGGGCCCCGGAGCTCGAAAAGGAAAAAAGGACCGGGCCCGCGAGAGACGGGGGCCCTGCCGCAGGGGGGGGGGCAGTCCGACCGGGGCTCACCGTGCGGCAGGCCCGGGCGTCGGCAGGGGAAAGCGGGCGAGGAGGCGCGGGGCCGGGTGCCTACGGCCATACCGGACCGAACGCCCCCGATCCCGTCCGATCTCGGAAGGTAAACCGTCCCGGGCCTGGCTAGTACTTGGATGGGTGACCGCCTGGGAATCCCAGGTGCCGTAGGCAGCTTTTCCCGGTCCGAGTCAGCTCTCTCTCCTTTTCTGGGGGGGAAGGAGAGGGGGGGACGGGCCGGAAAGCCCCTCGTCGCTCCTGCCGAGTCGGAGGTCGCGGCCGCAGGTCACGGGTCTGGGCGCCTGGGGTCCGGCTCCCCACCCACCCGGCTTCCTCCGCGGAGGACCCCCCCCGGGGCCACCGAAGCCGCTGGGGGAGACCCCGGGCATGGGGCGGACTGGCCCGGACCCTCCCGGCCGCCGGCCCGCAGGTCCGCCCCGAATCCCCCCCCGCGGCCACCCAGGCCAGGCCTGGCCAGGCGGGACGGACGGCGGGTGTCCAGCGCCCAGCGGCTTCCTCCAGCGGGGACCCACGGACCCCAAAGCCGCAGGGGGAGGCCCCGGGCCCGGGACGGACTCGCTCGGACCCCCTGCGCCCGGCCGCCGGCCCGCGGGACCGCCCCGAATCCCCCCGCGGCCACCCAGGCCAGGCCTGGCCAGGCGGGACGGACGGCGGGTGTCCAGCGCCCAGCGGCTTCCTCCAGCGGGGACCCACGGACCCCAAAGCCGCAGGGGGAGGCCCCGGGCCCGGGCCCGACTCGCTCGGCCCCCCCGCCTCCCCTGCGCCCGGCCCCCGGCCCGCGGGACC
This sequence comes from Chrysemys picta bellii, assembly GCF_011386835.1. Lineage (NCBI taxonomy): Eukaryota > Metazoa > Chordata > Testudines > Emydidae > Chrysemys > Chrysemys picta. The sequence continues at coordinate 68,476 of NW_027052807.1, read as the reverse complement.
GCCCCGAATCCCCCCGCGGCCACCCAGGCCAGGCCTGGCCAGGCGGGACGGACGGCGGGTGTCCAGCGCCCAGCGGCTTCCTCCAGCGGGGACCCACGGACCCCAAAGCCGCAGGGGGAGGCCCCGGGCCCGGGCCCGACTCGCTCGGCCCCCCCGCCTCCCCTGCGCCCGGCCCCCGGCCCGCGGGACCGCCCCGAATCCCCCCGCGGCCACCCAGGCCAGGCCTGGCCTGGCGGGACGGACGGCGGGTGTCCAGCTCCCAGTGGCTTCCTCCAGCGGGGACCCACGGACCCCAAAGCCGCAGGGGGAGGCCCCGGGCCCGGGACGGACTCGCTCGGCCCCCCCGCCTCCCCTGCGCCCGGCCCCCGGCCCGCGGGACCGCCCCGAATCCCCCCGCGGCCATCCAGGCCAGGCCTGGCCTGGCGGGCCGGTGTGCGGCTCCCCCGGGCTTCCTCCCCCGACGACCCGCGCCCCCCTGAGCCGCAGGCGGAGACCCCGGCCCCGGGGCGGACCGGCCCGGGCTCGCTCGAGCCCCCTGCGCCCGGCCCGCAGGACCGCCCCCCCGAATCCCCCGGGAGAGGCCCGGCCTGCACGCCACTGACGACCCGCGGCCCCCAAAGTCGCAGGAGGCGCCCCCCCCCCCCCCGGTTAGCCCCGTCTCGCTCCGCGCCCCCCGCCCCTCGCTGCCGGGACCGGGCGCCGCCCCAGAGTCAGCCGCAGCCGGCCGGCCTGAGAGCTGCCCTCCTGTGGACGACGGTGAGTTTACCTTGATACTAACCGGCCGTCAGCCAGGTCAACCCCATTGCTAGACTGGGGTGGACCTGGTGGCCGAGTGGGGACTTGGAACATTTGACAGCTGCTTCCCGGGGCTTGACCGGTTGTCCTGAACGCCCCCCACCCCCAGCCCCAGCCCCCGGCTCCTGCTCCCCTCTCCCCAGCCTCGGTGCTCCGCTCCCTGCCTCGGAGGCTGCCTCTC
>NW_027052807.1:50000-55000 GCF_011386835.1 Chrysemys picta bellii | reverse complement strand
CGTTCGATTCCACGGGTTGACCTGGTGCCCGGGAGGGGACTCTGAAAATTTTTCAGCCCTTTCGACTCGGGGTTGACCTGGTGGCCGAGAGGGGACTCGCACGGCAGGCAAGCCGCCCTGGGCTCACCCTCCCCGGCCGCAGCGAGGGACTGCCACCCGGCCGACTGGATCGGGCCCCTGGAAGTCTGGAAAAAAGAATGGAACCTGACGCCTCCGAGGAGGGGGCGCCCAGGGAAGGAGGGAGATCCGGGTTGACCTGGTGACCGGACGGGAAAGAGGCCACCGGGCGTCCCCCCCCCTTAAAACCTAGGGGTTGACCTGGTGGCCGGAAAGCGAACCGGCCAGCAGGTGAACCCTTTCGATTCCACGGGTTGACCTGGTGGCCGGAAAGCGAACCGGCCAGCAGGTGAACCCGTTCGATTCCACGGGTTGACCTGGTGCCCGGGAGGGGACTCTGAAAATTTTTCAGCCCTTTCGACTCGGGGTTGACCTGGTGGCCGAGAGGGGACTCGCACGGCAGGCAAGCCGCCCTGGGCTGACCCTCCCCGGCCGCAGCGAGGGACTGCCTCCCGGCCGACAGGATCGGGCCCCTGGAAGTCTGGGGGGGGGGGAAATCGCCCCACGCCTCCGAGGAGGGCTGCCCGGGCGGGCCTGGCCCCGGAGCTCGAAAAAAAAAAAAGGATCGGGCCCACTAGAGACATGGACCAGGCCGCCCTGGGCTCACCCTCCCCGGCCGCAGCGAGGGACTGCCTCCCGGCCGACTGGATCGGGCCCCTGGAAGTCTGGAAAAAAGACTGGAACCTGACGCCTCCGAGGAGGGGGCGCCCAGGGAAGGAGGGAGATCCGGGTTGACCTGGTGACCGGACGGGAAAGAGGCCACCGGGCGTCCCCCCCCTTAAAACCTAGGGGTTGACCTGGTGGCCGGAAAGCGAACCGGCCAGCAGGTGAACCCTTTCGATTCCACGGGTTGACCTGGTGCCCGGGAAGCGAACCGGCCAGCAGGTGAACCCGTTCGATTCCACGGGTTGACCTGGTGCCCGGGAGGGGACTCTGAAAATTTTTCAGCCCTTTCGACTCGGGGTTGACCTGGTGGCCGAGAGGGGACTCGCACGGCAGGCAAGCCGCCCTGGGCTCACCCTCCCCGGCCGCAGCGAGGGACTGCCACCCGGCCGACTGGATCGGGCCCCTGGAAGTCTGGAAAAAAGAATGGAACCTGACGCCTCCGAGGAGGGGGCGCCCAGGGAAGGAGGGAGATCCGGGTTGACCTGGTGACCGGACGGGAAAGAGGCCACCGGGCGTCCCCCCCCCTTAAAACCTAGGGGTTGACCTGGTGGCCGGAAAGCGAACCGGCCAGCAGGTGAACCCTTTCGATTCCACGGGTTGACCTGGTGGCCGGAAAGCGAACCGGCCAGCAGGTGAACCCGTTCGATTCCACGGGTTGACCTGGTGCCCGGGAGGGGACTCTGAAAATTTTTCAGCCCTTTCGACTCGGGGTTGACCTGGTGGCCGAGAGGGGACTCGCACGGCAGGCAAGCCGCCCTGGGCTGACCCTCCCCGGCCGCAGCGAGGGACTGCCTCCCGGCCGACAGGATCGGGCCCCTGGAAGTCTGGGGGCGGGGGGAAATCGCCCCACGCCTCCGAGGAGGGCTGCCCGGGCGGGCCTGGCCCCGGAGCTCGAAAAAAAAAAAAAGGATCGGGCCCACTAGAGACATGGACCAGGCCGCCCTGGGCTCACCCTCCCCGGCCGCAGCGAGGGACTGCCTCCCGGCCGACTGGATCGGGCCCCTGGAAGTCTGGAAAAAAGACTGGAACCTGACGCCTCCGAGGAGGGGGCGCCCAGGGAAGGAGGGAGATCCGGGTTGACCTGGTGACCGGACGGGAAAGAGGCCACCGGGCGTCCCCCCCCTTAAAACCTAGGGGTTGACCTGGTGGCCGGAAAGCGAACCGGCCAGCAGGTGAACCCTTTCGATTCCACGGGTTGACCTGGTGCCCGGGAAGCGAACCGGCCAGCAGGTGAACCCGTTCGATTCCACGGGTTGACCTGGTGCCCGGGAGGGGACTCTGAAAATTTTTCAGCCCTTTCGACTCGGGGTTGACCTGGTGGCCGAGAGGGGACTCGCACGGCAGGCAAGCCGCCCTGGGCTCACCCTCCCCGGCCGCAGCGAGGGACTGCCACCCGGCCGACTGGATCGGGCCCCTGGAAGTCTGGAAAAAAGAATGGAACCTGACGCCTCCGAGGAGGGGGCGCCCAGGGAAGGAGGGAGATCCGGGTTGACCTGGTGACCGGACGGGAAAGAGGCCACCGGGCGTCCCCCCCCCTTAAAACCTAGGGGTTGACCTGGTGGCCGGAAAGCGAACCGGCCAGCAGGTGAACCCTTTCGATTCCACGGGTTGACCTGGTGGCCGGAAAGCGAACCGGCCAGCAGGTGAACCCGTTCGATTCCACGGGTTGACCTGGTGCCCGGGAGGGGACTCAGAAAATTTTTCAGCCCTTTCGACTCGGGGTTGACCTGGTGGCCGAGAGGGGACTCGCACGGCAGGCAAGCCGCCCTGGGCTGACCCTCCCCGGCCGCAGCGAGGGACTGCCTCCCGGCCGACAGGATCGGGCCCCTGGAAGTCTGGGGGCGGGGGGAAATCGCCCCACGCCTCCGAGGAGGGCTGCCCGGGCGGGCCTGGCCCCGGAGCTCGAAAAAAAAAAAAAGGATCGGGCCCACTAGAGACATGGACCAGGCCGCCCTGGGCTCACCCTCCCCGGCCGCAGCGAGGGACTGCCTCCCGGCCGACTGGATCGGGCCCCTGGAAGTCTGGGGGGGGGGGAAATGGAACCTGACGCCTCCGAGGAGGGGACGCCCAGGGAAGGAGGGAGATCCGGGTTGACCTGGTGACCGGACGGGAAAGAGGCCACCGGGCTTGCCCCCGTTAAAACCCCTAGGGGTTGACCTGGTGGCCGGAAAGCAAACCGGCCAGCAGGTGAACCCTTTCGATTCCACGGGTTGACCTGGTGCCCGGGAAGCGAACCGGCCAGCAGGTGAACCCGTCCGATTCCACGGGTTGACCTGGTGCCCGGGAGGGGACTCTGAAAATTTTTCAGCCCTTTCGACTCGGGGTTGACCTGGTGGCCGAGAGGGGCCTCGCACGGCAGGCAAGCCGCCCTGGGCTCACCCTCCCCGGCCGCAGCGAGGGACTGCCCCTCCCCACCCCCCGGCTGACAGGATCGGGCGCACTGGAAGTCTGGGACAGTATTTTCCCCGACGCCGGGGAGGGCGGGCGGAGGGGCTCTGGCGGCCAGCCCGGGCCCCGGAGCTCGAAAAGGAAAAAAGGACCGGGCCCGCGAGAGACGGGGGCCCTGCCGCAGGGGGGGGGGCAGTCCGACCGGGGCTCACCGTGCGGCAGGCCCGGGCGTCGGCAGGGGAAAGCGGGCGAGGAGGCGCGGGGCCGGGTGCCTACGGCCATACCGGACCGAACGCCCCCGATCCCGTCCGATCTCGGAAGGTAAACCGTCCCGGGCCTGGCTAGTACTTGGATGGGTGACCGCCTGGGAATCCCAGGTGCCGTAGGCAGCTTTTCCCGGTCCGAGTCAGCTCTCTCTCCTTTTCTGGGGGGGAAGGAGAGGGGGGGACGGGCCGGAAAGCCCCTCGTCGCTCCTGCCGAGTCGGAGGTCGCGGCCGCAGGTCACGGGTCTGGGCGCCTGGGGTCCGGCTCCCCACCCACCCGGCTTCCTCCGCGGAGGACCCCCCCCGGGGCCACCGAAGCCGCTGGGGGAGACCCCGGGCATGGGGCGGACTGGCCCGGACCCTCCCGGCCGCCGGCCCGCAGGTCCGCCCCGAATCCCCCCCCGCGGCCACCCAGGCCAGGCCTGGCCAGGCGGGACGGACGGCGGGTGTCCAGCGCCCAGCGGCTTCCTCCAGCGGGGACCCACGGACCCCAAAGCCGCAGGGGGAGGCCCCGGGCCCGGGACGGACTCGCTCGGACCCCCTGCGCCCGGCCGCCGGCCCGCGGGACCGCCCCGAATCCCCCCGCGGCCACCCAGGCCAGGCCTGGCCAGGCGGGACGGACGGCGGGTGTCCAGCGCCCAGCGGCTTCCTCCAGCGGGGACCCACGGACCCCAAAGCCGCAGGGGGAGGCCCCGGGCCCGGGACCGACTCGCTCGGCCCCCCCGCCTCCCCTGCGCCCGGCCCCCGGCCCGCGGGACCGCCCCGAATCCCCCCGCGGCCACCCAGGCCAGGCCTGGCCTGGCGGGACGGACGGCGGGTGTCCAGCTCCCAGTGGCTTCCTCCAGCGGGGACCCACGGACCCCAAAGCCGCAGGGGGAGGCCCCGGGCCCGGGACGGACTCGCTCGGCCCCCCCGCCTCCCCTGCGCCCGGCCCCCGGCCCGCGGGACCGCCCCGAATCCCCCCGCGGCCATCCAGGCCAGGCCTGGCCTGGCGGGCCGGTGTGCGGCTCCCCCGGGCTTCCTCCCCCGACGACCCGCGCCCCCCTGAGCCGCAGGCGGAGACCCCGGCCCCGGGGCGGACCGGCCCGGGCTCGCTCGAGCCCCCTGCGCCCGGCCCGCAGGACCGCCCCCCCGAATCCCCCGGGAGAGGCCCGGCCTGCACGCCACTGACGACCCGCGGCCCCCAAAGTCGCAGGAGGCGCCCCCCCCCCCCCCCGGTTAGCCCCGTCTCGCTCCGCGCCCCCCGCCCCTCGCTGCCGGGACCGGGCGCCGCCCCAGAGTCAGCCGCAGCCGGCCGGCCTGAGAGCTGCCCTCCTGTGGACGACGGTGAGTTTACCTTGATACTAACCGGCCGTCAGCCAGGTCAACCCCATTGCTAGACTGGGGTGGACCTGGTGGCCGAGTGGGGACTTGGAACATTTGACAGCTGCTTCCCGGGGCTTGACCGGTTGTCCTGAACGCCCCCCACCCCCAGCCCCAGCCCCCGGCTCCTGCTCCCCTCTCCCCAGCCTCGGTGCTCCGCTCCCTGCCTCGGAGGCTGCCTCTCTGCGGCGCCTGCATCGCCTC
>NW_027052807.1:30000-37500 GCF_011386835.1 Chrysemys picta bellii | reverse complement strand
CCTGGTGCCCGGGAGGGGACTCTGAAAATTTTTCAGCCCTTTCGACTCGGGGTTGACCTGGTGGCCGAGAGGGGACTCGCACGGCAGGCAAGCCGCCCTGGGCTCACCCTCCCCGGCCGCAGCGAGGGACTGCCACCCGGCCGACTGGATCGGGCCCCTGGAAGTCTGGAAAAAAGAATGGAACCTGACGCCTCCGAGGAGGGGGCGCCCAGGGAAGGAGGGAGATCCGGGTTGACCTGGTGACCGGACGGGAAAGAGGCCACCGGGCGTCCCCCCCCCTTAAAACCTAGGGGTTGACCTGGTGGCCGGAAAGCGAACCGGCCAGCAGGTGAACCCTTTCGATTCCACGGGTTGACCTGGTGGCCGGAAAGCGAACCGGCCAGCAGGTGAACCCGTTCGATTCCACGGGTTGACCTGGTGCCCGGGAGGGGACTCTGAAAATTTTTCAGCCCTTTCGACTCGGGGTTGACCTGGTGGCCGAGAGGGGACTCGCACGGCAGGCAAGCCGCCCTGGGCTGACCCTCCCCGGCCGCAGCGAGGGACTGCCTCCCGGCCGACAGGATCGGGCCCCTGGAAGTCTGGGGGGGGGGGAAATCGCCCCACGCCTCCGAGGAGGGCTGCCCGGGCGGGCCTGGCCCCGGAGCTCGAAAAAAAAAAAAGGATCGGGCCCACTAGAGACATGGACCAGGCCGCCCTGGGCTCACCCTCCCCGGCCGCAGCGAGGGACTGCCTCCCGGCCGACTGGATCGGGCCCCTGGAAGTCTGGAAAAAAGACTGGAACCTGACGCCTCCGAGGAGGGGGCGCCCAGGGAAGGAGGGAGATCCGGGTTGACCTGGTGACCGGACGGGAAAGAGGCCACCGGGCGTCCCCCCCCTTAAAACCTAGGGGTTGACCTGGTGGCCGGAAAGCGAACCGGCCAGCAGGTGAACCCTTTCGATTCCACGGGTTGACCTGGTGCCCGGGAAGCGAACCGGCCAGCAGGTGAACCCGTTCGATTCCACGGGTTGACCTGGTGCCCGGGAGGGGACTCTGAAAATTTTTCAGCCCTTTCGACTCGGGGTTGACCTGGTGGCCGAGAGGGGACTCGCACGGCAGGCAAGCCGCCCTGGGCTCACCCTCCCCGGCCGCAGCGAGGGACTGCCACCCGGCCGACTGGATCGGGCCCCTGGAAGTCTGGAAAAAAGAATGGAACCTGACGCCTCCGAGGAGGGGGCGCCCAGGGAAGGAGGGAGATCCGGGTTGACCTGGTGACCGGACGGGAAAGAGGCCACCGGGCGTCCCCCCCCCTTAAAACCTAGGGGTTGACCTGGTGGCCGGAAAGCGAACCGGCCAGCAGGTGAACCCTTTCGATTCCACGGGTTGACCTGGTGGCCGGAAAGCGAACCGGCCAGCAGGTGAACCCGTTCGATTCCACGGGTTGACCTGGTGCCCGGGAGGGGACTCTGAAAATTTTTCAGCCCTTTCGACTCGGGGTTGACCTGGTGGCCGAGAGGGGACTCGCACGGCAGGCAAGCCGCCCTGGGCTGACCCTCCCCGGCCGCAGCGAGGGACTGCCTCCCGGCCGACAGGATCGGGCCCCTGGAAGTCTGGGGGCGGGGGGAAATCGCCCCACGCCTCCGAGGAGGGCTGCCCGGGCGGGCCTGGCCCCGGAGCTCGAAAAAAAAAAAAAGGATCGGGCCCACTAGAGACATGGACCAGGCCGCCCTGGGCTCACCCTCCCCGGCCGCAGCGAGGGACTGCCTCCCGGCCGACTGGATCGGGCCCCTGGAAGTCTGGAAAAAAGACTGGAACCTGACGCCTCCGAGGAGGGGGCGCCCAGGGAAGGAGGGAGATCCGGGTTGACCTGGTGACCGGACGGGAAAGAGGCCACCGGGCGTCCCCCCCCTTAAAACCTAGGGGTTGACCTGGTGGCCGGAAAGCGAACCGGCCAGCAGGTGAACCCTTTCGATTCCACGGGTTGACCTGGTGCCCGGGAAGCGAACCGGCCAGCAGGTGAACCCGTTCGATTCCACGGGTTGACCTGGTGCCCGGGAGGGGACTCTGAAAATTTTTCAGCCCTTTCGACTCGGGGTTGACCTGGTGGCCGAGAGGGGACTCGCACGGCAGGCAAGCCGCCCTGGGCTCACCCTCCCCGGCCGCAGCGAGGGACTGCCACCCGGCCGACTGGATCGGGCCCCTGGAAGTCTGGAAAAAAGAATGGAACCTGACGCCTCCGAGGAGGGGGCGCCCAGGGAAGGAGGGAGATCCGGGTTGACCTGGTGACCGGACGGGAAAGAGGCCACCGGGCGTCCCCCCCCCTTAAAACCTAGGGGTTGACCTGGTGGCCGGAAAGCGAACCGGCCAGCAGGTGAACCCTTTCGATTCCACGGGTTGACCTGGTGGCCGGAAAGCGAACCGGCCAGCAGGTGAACCCGTTCGATTCCACGGGTTGACCTGGTGCCCGGGAGGGGACTCAGAAAATTTTTCAGCCCTTTCGACTCGGGGTTGACCTGGTGGCCGAGAGGGGACTCGCACGGCAGGCAAGCCGCCCTGGGCTGACCCTCCCCGGCCGCAGCGAGGGACTGCCTCCCGGCCGACAGGATCGGGCCCCTGGAAGTCTGGGGGCGGGGGGAAATCGCCCCACGCCTCCGAGGAGGGCTGCCCGGGCGGGCCTGGCCCCGGAGCTCGAAAAAAAAAAAAAGGATCGGGCCCACTAGAGACATGGACCAGGCCGCCCTGGGCTCACCCTCCCCGGCCGCAGCGAGGGACTGCCTCCCGGCCGACTGGATCGGGCCCCTGGAAGTCTGGGGGGGGGGGGGGGAATGGAACCTGACGCCTCCGAGGAGGGGACGCCCAGGGAAGGAGGGAGATCCGGGTTGACCTGGTGACCGGACGGGAAAGAGGCCACCGGGCGTGCCCCCGTTAAAACCCCTAGGGGTTGACCTGGTGGCCGGAAAGCAAACCGGCCAGCAGGTGAACCCTTTCGATTCCACGGGTTGACCTGGTGCCCGGGAAGCGAACCGGCCAGCAGGTGAACCCGTCCGATTCCACGGGTTGACCTGGTGCCCGGGAGGGGACTCTGAAAATTTTTCAGCCCTTTCGACTCGGGGTTGACCTGGTGGCCGAGAGGGGCCTCGCACGGCAGGCAAGCCGCCCTGGGCTCACCCTCCCCGGCCGCAGCGAGGGACTGCCCCTCCCCACCCCCCGGCTGACAGGATCGGGCGCACTGGAAGTCCGGGACAGTATTTTCCCCGACGCCGGGGAGGGCGGGCGGAGGGGCTCTGGCGGCCAGCCCGGGCCCCGGAGCTCGAAAAGGAAAAAAGGACCGGGCCCGCGAGAGACGGGGGCCCTGCCGCAGGGGGGGGGGCAGTCCGACCGGGGCTCACCGTGCGGCAGGCCCGGGCGTCGGCAGGGGAAAGCGGGCGAGGAGGCGCGGGGCCGGGTGCCTACGGCCATACCGGACCGAACGCCCCCGATCCCGTCCGATCTCGGAAGGTAAACCGTCCCGGGCCTGGCTAGTACTTGGATGGGTGACCGCCTGGGAATCCCAGGTGCCGTAGGCAGCTTTTCCCGGTCCGAGTCAGCTCTCTCTCCTTTTCTGGGGGGGAAGGAGAGGGGGGGACGGGCCGGAAAGCCCCTCGTCGCTCCTGCCGAGTCGGAGGTCGCGGCCGCAGGTCACGGGTCTGGGCGCCTGGGGTCCGGCTCCCCACCCACCCGGCTTCCTCCGCGGAGGACCCCCCCCGGGGCCACCGAAGCCGCTGGGGGAGACCCCGGGCATGGGGCGGACTGGCCCGGACCCTCCCGGCCGCCGGCCCGCAGGTCCGCCCCGAATCCCCCCCCGCGGCCACCCAGGCCAGGCCTGGCCAGGCGGGACGGACGGCGGGTGTCCAGCGCCCAGCGGCTTCCTCCAGCGGGGACCCACGGACCCCAAAGCCGCAGGGGGAGGCCCCGGGCCCGGGACGGACTCGCTCGGACCCCCTGCGCCCGGCCGCCGGCCCGCGGGACCGCCCCGAATCCCCCCGCGGCCACCCAGGCCAGGCCTGGCCAGGCGGGACGGACGGCGGGTGTCCAGCGCCCAGCGGCTTCCTCCAGCGGGGACCCACGGACCCCAAAGCCGCAGGGGGAGGCCCCGGGCCCGGGCCCGACTCGCTCGGCCCCCCCGCCTCCCCTGCGCCCGGCCCCCGGCCCGCGGGACCGCCCCGAATCCCCCCGCGGCCACCCAGGCCAGGCCTGGCCAGGCGGGACGGACGGCGGGTGTCCAGCGCCCAGCGGCTTCCTCCAGCGGGGACCCACGGACCCCAAAGCCGCAGGGGGAGGCCCCGGGCCCGGGCCCGACTCGCTCGGCCCCCCCGCCTCCCCTGCGCCCGGCCCCCGGCCCGCGGGACCGCCCCGAATCCCCCCGCGGCCACCCAGGCCAGGCCTGGCCTGGCGGGACGGACGGCGGGTGTCCAGCTCCCAGTGGCTTCCTCCAGCGGGGACCCACGGACCCCAAAGCCGCAGGGGGAGGCCCCGGGCCCGGGACGGACTCGCTCGGCCCCCCCGCCTCCCCTGCGCCCGGCCCCCGGCCCGCGGGACCGCCCCGAATCCCCCCGCGGCCATCCAGGCCAGGCCTGGCCTGGCGGGCCGGTGTGCGGCTCCCCCGGGCTTCCTCCCCCGACGACCCGCGCCCCCCTGAGCCGCAGGCGGAGACCCCGGCCCCGGGGCGGACCGGCCCGGGCTCGCTCGAGCCCCCTGCGCCCGGCCCGCAGGACCGCCCCCCCGAATCCCCCGGGAGAGGCCCGGCCTGCACGCCACTGACGACCCGCGGCCCCCAAAGTCGCAGGAGGCGCCCCCCCCCGGTTAGCCCCGTCTCGCTCCGCGCCCCCCGCCCCTCGCTGCCGGGACCGGGCGCCGCCCCAGAGTCAGCCGCAGCCGGCCGGCCTGAGAGCTGCCCTCCTGTGGACGACGGTGAGTTTACCTTGATACTAACCGGCCGTCAGCCAGGTCAACCCCATTGCTAGACTGGGGTGGACCTGGTGGCCGAGTGGGGACTTGGAACATTTGACAGCTGCTTCCCGGGGCTTGACCGGTTGTCCTGAACGCCCCCCACCCCCAGCCCCAGCCCCCGGCTCCTGCTCCCCTCTCCCCAGCCTCGGTGCTCCGCTCCCTGCCTCGGAGGCTGCCTCTCTGCGGCGCCTGCATCGCCTCCGAGGACGCGCACCCTCCGGAGGCTGGACGTAAACCCACCACTGCCGCTGACCCGGCTCTCCGAGGGACGACTGTGAGGCCTCCCCCCCCCCCCCACCCCCGGACCGCCCTGGGGACGACTGCTAAGCCTCCCCCACCGGACCGCCCGGGGCAAGACTGCTAAGCCTCCCTCCCACACACACACACACACACTGTCGGGGGAGGACTATTAAGCTTTCCCCCTGGAGCGCCCGGGGCGGACGACTGTTAAGCCTGCCCCCGGAGTCCTCGGGGGAGGACTATTAAGCTTTCCCCCCTGGAGCGCCCGGGGGGGGACGACTATTAAGCCTGGCCCCCGGAGTCCTCGGGGGACGACTATTAAGCCTCCCCCGGACTGGCCGGGGGGCGACTATTAAGCCTCCCCCGGACCTGCTCCGTCTCGACTATTAAGCCCCCCTCTGTGGTCCTCAAGACCACTGCCGTGCTGCCCTCGGAGTGGGGTGACACCCGGGCCGGAAAGCAAACCGGCCACCAGGTCAACCCGTCGAATCCAATGGGTTGACCTGGTGGCCGGAAAGCAAACCAGCCGCCAGGTCAACCCGTCGAAACCAATGGGTTGACCTGGTGGCCGGAAAGCAAAACGGCCGCCAGGTCAACCCAGTAGATTCAGCGGGTTGACCTGGTGGCCGAACGGGGACTTTGAAAATTTGACAGCCGCTTCCCGGGGGTTGACCTGTTGTCCCGGTGGGGACTTTGAACATTTGACAGCCGCCTCCCAGGGCTTGACCTATTGTCCCGGTGGGGACTTTGAGAATTTTACAGCCGCTTCCCGGGGCTTGACCTGGTGGCCGAGTGGGGACGTTGAACATTTGACAGCCGCTTCCAGGGGGTTGACCTGTTGTCCTGAACGCCCCCCACCTCCCCCCCGGCTCCTGCTCCCCACTCCCCAGCCTCGGTGCTCCGCTCCCTGCCTCGGAGGCTGCCTCTCTGCGGCGGCTGCATCGCGTCCGAGGACGCTCACCCTCCGGAGGCTGGACGTAAAGCCTGACACCCGCCACCGCCGCCGACACGGCTCTCGGAGGGACGACTCTGAGGCCTCCCCCCACCCCCGGACCGCCCTGGGGACGACTGCTAAGCCTCCCCCCCGCCCACACCCACACCCACACTGTCGGGGGATGACTCTTAAGCCTCTCCCAGACTGCCTGGGGAACGACTATTAAGCCTGCCCCCCGGAGCACTCGGGGGACGACTATTAAGCCTCCCGCGGACTGCCCGGGGGATGACTATTAAGCCTCCCCTGGAACGACTATTAAGCCTCCCCCGGACTGGCCGGGGGGCGACTATTAAGCCTATCCTCGGGGGAGGACTATTAAGCTTTCCCCCTGGAGCGCCCGGGGGGACGACTATTAAGCCTGGCCCCCGGAGTCCTCGGGGGACGACTATTAAGCCTCCCCCGGACCTGCTCCCTCTCGACTATTAAGCCCCCCCTCTGCGGTCCTCAGCACCACTGCCGCGCTGCCCTGGGAGTGGGGTGACATCCGGTCCGGAAAGCAAACCGGCCACCAGGTCAACCCGTCGAATCCAATGGGTTGACCTGGTGGCCGGAAAGCAAACCGGTCGCCAGGTCAACCCGTCGAATCCAATGGGTTGACCTGGTGGCCGGAAAGCAAACCGGCCGCCAGGTCAACCCAGTAGATTCAGCGGGTTGACCTGGTGGCCGAACGGGGACTTTGAAAATTTGACAGCCGCTTCCCGGGGGTTGACCTGTTGTCCCGGTGGGGACTTTGAACATTTGACAGCCGCCTCCCAGGGCTTGACCTGTTGTCCCGGGGGGGACTTTGAACATTTGACAGCCGCTTCCCGGGGCTTGATCGGTTGTCCTGAACGCCCCCCCCACCCACCCACCCCAGCCCCCGGCTCCTGCTCCCCTCTCCCCAGCCTCGGTGCTCCGCTCCTTGCCTCAGAGGCTGCCTCTCTGCGGCAGCTGCATCCCGTCCGAGGACGCTCACCCTCCGGAGGCTGGACGTAAAGCCTGACACCCGCCACCGCCGCCGACCCGGCTCTCCGAGGGACGACTCTGAGGCCTCCCCCCACCCCCCGGACCGCCCTGATGACGACTGCTAAGCCTCCCCCACCGGACCGCCCGGGGGAAGACTGCGACGCCTCCCGCCAGGCCCCCACCCAGCCTGGGGGAAGACTGCTAAGCCTCCCCCCCCACACACACACACACACTGTCGGGGGATGACGATTAAGCCTCTCCCGGACTGCCCGGGGGACGACTATTAAGCCTCCCCTGGAACCACTATTAAGCCTGCCCCCGGAGTCCTCGGATGACGACTGCTAAGCCTCCCCCA
>NW_027052807.1:15000-20000 GCF_011386835.1 Chrysemys picta bellii | reverse complement strand
CAGGCAACCCGCTAGAGAAGAAGTCAGCGACCCAGACAGGGAGGGCAGCAGGGGTTACTGGTGCTCCAGCGAGAGGGCGGTACGGGGGTCCCACCGACGCCGAGGGCCAGCCCACCTCCCGCGGCCCGCGCCGCGTGGTGTGGTCCTGTCGGGGGGGGACCGCAGCGCGCCCCTGCTCGCTCTCGCGACCGTGTTTGGCCCTGCTGAGCCTCGCGGCTCCCTGGGTTTTTCGGACCCCTGGGTGGTCTGCCGGAACCGCTCGACCTCGCACGGCGGAGATCTCGGCCAGACGGCCCCACGCACGGAGGGCCGGGCAGGTGCCCGGGCCGCCCCGAGGAGGGAAGTCCCCATCGGTCCCTGGATCCGTGCACGCGAAAAGGAAGAGGGTCCCCATCCGCCTGAACACCGGACGGCCCCGCGGTTGGGGTGCCGGCCCGCGAAGGGCCCTTCCCGTCGCGAACGTCAGCGCCACATCGATCGGCGGGCGCGAGAGGAGCGGGCCCCCCCTCCCTCCGGGGGGCGCCGACACTCGGAGCTCGGCTCCCGGCCGCTGCGGGGCCCGTGAGCTAAGAGCCGGGAAAAGCGGGCCGTCTCGGCGGAGGGCCGGGTGCTGGCCTCCGCCCTCAAACGGGCCCGCTCCCCCCCTCCCACGCCGGGCAGGGTCGGGTACAATACTCGGATTGATCCCCTAGGCTGAGCTCCGGTTCTCACAGGCTCTGAAAAACCTGTCCTCAGAAATCTCCTCACACAATCCTCGAAAGGCAGGTCGAAAAAGCCAAAGCCCCGCCTTCGGCGGTACGAAACTGGAACCGGGCGCCACCTCGTGGTTCCCTCGGTCGGCCGAGACGGCGTGGGGCGACCCCTTCCGGACATCCGCGAGACGACCGGCCGTCAGGTCAACCCATTCGCTCCAAAGGGGTTGACCTGGTGGCCGAGAGGGGACTTTGAAAATTTTTCGGACTTGGAAAACTTTTTTTTTTTTTTTTTTCCCCCAGCCCGCTTCCTCCGGGTTGACCCGGTGGCCGAGCGTCTCGCCGTCCCCGGACGCGGCGAGGGACTGCCTCCCGGCCGTCAGGATCGGGCCCACGGAAGTCTGATTTTAAAAAAAATTGGCCGACGCCACCGCGGAGGGCTACCCGAGCACCCCGGGCCCCGGAGCCGGAAAAGGGAAAAAAAGGATCGGGCCCACTAGAGACATGGACCCGGCCGCCAAGCAGGCCGCCCTGGGCTGACCCTCCCCGGCCGCAGCGAGGGACTGCCTCCCGGCCGACAGGATCGGGCCCCTGGAAGTCTGGGGGTGGGGGGGGGAAATCGCCCCACGCCTCCGAGGAGGGCTGCCCGGGCGGGCCTGGCCCCGGAGCTCGAAAAAAAAAAAAAGGATCGGGCCCACTAGAGACATGGACCAGGCCGCCCTGGGCTCACCCTCCCCGGCCGCAGCGAGGGACTGCCTCCCGGCCGACTGGATCGGGCCCCTGGAAGTCTGGAAAAAAGACTGGAACCTGACGCCTCCGAGGAGGGGGCGCCCAGGGAAGGAGGGAGATCCGGGTTGACCTGGTGACCGGACGGGAAAGAGGCCACCGGGCGTCCCCCCCCTTAAAACCTAGGGGTTGACCTGGTGGCCGGAAAGCGAACCGGCCAGCAGGTGAACCCTTTCGATTCCACGGGTTGACCTGGTGCCCGGGAAGCGAACCGGCCAGCAGGTGAACCCGTTCGATTCCACGGGTTGACCTGGTGCCCGGGAGGGGACTCTGAAAATTTTTCAGCCCTTTCGACTCGGGGTTGACCTGGTGGCCGAGAGGGGACTCGCACGGCAGGCAAGCCGCCCTGGGCTGACCCTCCCCGGCCGCAGCGAGGGACTGCCACCCGGCCGACTGGATCGGGCCCCTGGAAGTCTGGAAAAAAGAATGGAACCTGACGCCTCCGAGGAGGGGGCGCCCAGGGAAGGAGGGAGATCCGGGTTGACCTGGTGACCGGACGGGAAAGAGGCCACCGGGCGTCCCCCCCCCTTAAAACCTAGGGGTTGACCTGGTGGCCGGAAAGCGAACCGGCCAGCAGGTGAACCCTTTCGATTCCACGGGTTGACCTGGTGGCCGGAAAGCGAACCGGCCAGCAGGTGAACCCGTTCGATTCCACGGGTTGACCTGGTGACCGGGAGGGGACTCTGAAAATTTTTCAGCCCTTTCGACTCGGGGTTGACCTGGTGGCCGAGAGGGGACTCGCACGGCAGGCAAGCCGCCCTGGGCTGACCCTCCCCGGCCGCAGCGAGGGACTGCCTCCCGGCCGACAGGATCGGGCCCCTGGAAGTCTGGGGGTGGGGGGGGGAAATCGCCCCACGCCTCCGAGGAGGGCTGCCCGGGCGGGCCTGGCCCCGGAGCTCGAAAAAAAAAAAAAGGATCGGGCCCACTAGAGACATGGACCAGGCCGCCCTGGGCTCACCCTCCCCGGCCGCAGCGAGGGACTGCCTCCCGGCCGACTGGATCGGGCCCCTGGAAGTCTGGGGGGGGGGGAAATGGAACCTGACGCCTCCGAGGAGGGGACGCCCAGGGAAGGAGGGAGATCCGGGTTGACCTGGTGACCGGACGGGAAAGAGGCCACCGGGCTTGCCCCCGTTAAAACCCCTAGGGGTTGACCTGGTGGCCGGAAAGCAAACCGGCCAGCAGGTGAACCCTTTCGATTCCACGGGTTGACCTGGTGCCCGGGAAGCGAACCGGCCAGCAGGTGAACCCGTCCGATTCCACGGGTTGACCTGGTGCCCGGGAGGGGACTCTGAAAATTTTTCAGCCCTTTCGACTCGGGGTTGACCTGGTGGCCGAGAGGGGCCTCGCACGGCAGGCAAGCCGCCCTGGGCTCACCCTCCCCGGCCGCAGCGAGGGACTGCCCCTCCCCACCCCCCGGCTGACAGGATCGGGCGCACTGGAAGTCTGGGACAGTATTTTCCCCGACGCCGGGGAGGGCGGGCGGAGGGGCTCTGGCGGCCAGCCCGGGCCCCGGAGCTCGAAAAGGAAAAAAGGACCGGGCCCGCGAGAGACGGGGGCCCTGCCGCAGGGGGGGGGGCAGTCCGACCGGGGCTCACCGTGCGGCAGGCCCGGGCGTCGGCAGGGGAAAGCGGGCGAGGAGGCGCGGGGCCGGGTGCCTACGGCCATACCGGACCGAACGCCCCCGATCCCGTCCGATCTCGGAAGGTAAACCGTCCCGGGCCTGGCTAGTACTTGGATGGGTGACCGCCTGGGAATCCCAGGTGCCGTAGGCAGCTTTTCCCGGTCCGAGTCAGCTCTCTCTCCTTTTCTGGGGGGGAAGGAGAGGGGGGGACGGGCCGGAAAGCCCCTCGTCGCTCCTGCCGAGTCGGAGGTCGCGGCCGCAGGTCACGGGTCTGGGCGCCTGGGGTCCGGCTCCCCACCCACCCGGCTTCCTCCGCGGAGGACCCCCCCCGGGGCCACCGAAGCCGCTGGGGGAGACCCCGGGCATGGGGCGGACTGGCCCGGACCCTCCCGGCCGCCGGCCCGCAGGTCCGCCCCGAATCCCCCCCCGCGGCCACCCAGGCCAGGCCTGGCCAGGCGGGACGGACGGCGGGTGTCCAGCGCCCAGCGGCTTCCTCCAGCGGGGACCCACGGACCCCAAAGCCGCAGGGGGAGGCCCCGGGCCCGGGACGGACTCGCTCGGACCCCCTGCGCCCGGCCGCCGGCCCGCGGGACCGCCCCGAATCCCCCCGCGGCCACCCAGGCCAGGCCTGGCCAGGCGGGACGGACGGCGGGTGTCCAGCGCCCAGCGGCTTCCTCCAGCGGGGACCCACGGACCCCAAAGCCGCAGGGGGAGGCCCCGGGCCCGGGACCGACTCGCTCGGCCCCCCCGCCTCCCCTGCGCCCGGCCCCCGGCCCGCGGGACCGCCCCGAATCCCCCCGCGGCCACCCAGGCCAGGCCTGGCCTGGCGGGACGGACGGCGGGTGTCCAGCTCCCAGTGGCTTCCTCCAGCGGGGACCCACGGACCCCAAAGCCGCAGGGGGAGGCCCCGGGCCCGGGACGGACTCGCTCGGCCCCCCCGCCTCCCCTGCGCCCGGCCCCCGGCCCGCGGGACCGCCCCGAATCCCCCCGCGGCCATCCAGGCCAGGCCTGGCCTGGCGGGCCGGTGTGCGGCTCCCCCGGGCTTCCTCCCCCGACGACCCGCGCCCCCCTGAGCCGCAGGCGGAGACCCCGGCCCCGGGGCGGACCGGCCCGGGCTCGCTCGAGCCCCCTGCGCCCGGCCCGCAGGACCGCCCCCCCGAATCCCCCGGGAGAGGCCCGGCCTGCACGCCACTGACGACCCGCGGCCCCCAAAGTCGCAGGAGGCGCCCCCCCCCCCCCCCGGTTAGCCCCGTCTCGCTCCGCGCCCCCCGCCCCTCGCTGCCGGGACCGGGCGCCGCCCCAGAGTCAGCCGCAGCCGGCCGGCCTGAGAGCTGCCCTCCTGTGGACGACGGTGAGTTTACCTTGATACTAACCGGCCGTCAGCCAGGTCAACCCCATTGCTAGACTGGGGTGGACCTGGTGGCCGAGTGGGGACTTGGAACATTTGACAGCTGCTTCCCGGGGCTTGACCGGTTGTCCTGAACGCCCCCCACCCCCAGCCCCAGCCCCCGGCTCCTGCTCCCCTCTCCCCAGCCTCGGTGCTCCGCTCCCTGCCTCGGAGGCTGCCTCTCTGCGGCGCCTGCATCGCCTCCGAGGACGCGCACCCTCCGGAGGCTGGACGTAAACCCACCACTGCCGCTGACCCGGCTCTCCGAGGGACGACTGTGAGGCCTCCCCCCCCCCCCCACCCCCGGACCGCCCTGGGGACGACTGCTAAGCCTCCCCCACCGGACCGCCCGGGGCAAGACTGCTAAGCCTCCCTCCCACACACACACACACACTCTCGGGGGAGGACTATTAAGCTTTCCCCCTGGAGCGCCCGGGGCGGATGACTGTTAAGCCTGCCCCCGGAGTCCTCGGGGGACGACTATTAAGCCTGGCCCCCGGAGTACCCGGGGGAC
>NW_027052807.1:0-5000 GCF_011386835.1 Chrysemys picta bellii | reverse complement strand
TGGTGTGGTCCTGTCGGGGGGGGACCGCAGCGCGCCCCTGCTCGCTCTCGCGACCGTGTTTGGCCCTGCTGAGCCTCGCGGCTCCCTGGGTTTTTCGGACCCCTGGGTGGTCTGCCGGAACCGCTCGACCTCGCACGGCGGAGATCTCGGCCAGACGGCCCCACGCACGGAGGGCCGGGCAGGTGCCCGGGCCGCCCCGAGGAGGGAAGTCCCCATCGGTCCCTGGATCCGTGCACGCGAAAAGGAAGAGGGTCCCCATCCGCCTGAACACCGGACGGCCCCGCGGTTGGGGTGCCGGCCCGCGAAGGGCCCTTCCCGTCGCGAACGTCAGCGCCACATCGATCGGCGGGCGCGAGAGGAGCGGGCCCCCCCTCCCTCCGGGGGGCGCCGACACTCGGAGCTCGGCTCCCGGCCGCTGCGGGGCCCGTGAGCTAAGAGCCGGGAAAAGCGGGCCGTCTCGGCGGAGGGCCGGGTGCTGGCCTCCGCCCTCAAACGGGCCCGCTCCCCCCCTCCCACGCCGGGCAGGGTCGGGTACAATACTCGGATTGATCCCCTAGGCTGAGCTCCGGTTCTCACAGGCTCTGAAAAACCTGTCCTCAGAAATCTCCTCACACAATCCTCGAAAGGCAGGTCGAAAAAGCCAAAGCCCCGCCTTCGGCGGTACGAAACTGGAACCGGGCGCCACCTCGTGGTTCCCTCGGTCGGCCGAGACGGCGTGGGGCGACCCCTTCCGGACATCCGCGAGACGACCGGCCGTCAGGTCAACCCATTCGCTCCAAAGGGGTTGACCTGGTGGCCGAGAGGGGACTTTGAAAATTTTTCGGACTTGGAAAACTTTTTTTTTTTTTTTTTTCCCCCAGCCCGCTTCCTCCGGGTTGACCCGGTGGCCGAGCGTCTCGCCGTCCCCGGACGCGGCGAGGGACTGCCTCCCGGCCGTCAGGATCGGGCCCACGGAAGTCTGATTTTAAAAAAAATTGGCCGACGCCACCGCGGAGGGCTACCCGAGCACCCCGGGCCCCGGAGCCGGAAAAGGGAAAAAAAGGATCGGGCCCACTAGAGACATGGACCCGGCCGCCAAGCAGGCCGCCCTGGGCTGACCCTCCCCGGCCGCAGCGAGGGACTGCCTCCCGGCCGACAGGATCGGGCCCCTGGAAGTCTGGGGGTGGGGGGGGGAAATCGCCCCACGCCTCCGAGGAGGGCTGCCCGGGCGGGCCTGGCCCCGGAGCTCGAAAAAAAAAAAAAGGATCGGGCCCACTAGAGACATGGACCAGGCCGCCCTGGGCTCACCCTCCCCGGCCGCAGCGAGGGACTGCCTCCCGGCCGACTGGATCGGGCCCCTGGAAGTCTGGAAAAAAGACTGGAACCTGACGCCTCCGAGGAGGGGGCGCCCAGGGAAGGAGGGAGATCCGGGTTGACCTGGTGACCGGACGGGAAAGAGGCCACCGGGCGTCCCCCCCCTTAAAACCTAGGGGTTGACCTGGTGGCCGGAAAGCGAACCGGCCAGCAGGTGAACCCTTTCGATTCCACGGGTTGACCTGGTGCCCGGGAAGCGAACCGGCCAGCAGGTGAACCCGTTCGATTCCACGGGTTGACCTGGTGCCCGGGAGGGGACTCTGAAAATTTTTCAGCCCTTTCGACTCGGGGTTGACCTGGTGGCCGAGAGGGGACTCGCACGGCAGGCAAGCCGCCCTGGGCTGACCCTCCCCGGCCGCAGCGAGGGACTGCCTCCCGGCCGACAGGATCGGGCCCCTGGAAGTCTGGGGGGGGGGGAAATCGCCCCACGCCTCCGAGGAGGGCTGCCCGGGCGGGCCTGGCCCCGGAGCTCGAAAAAAAAAAAAAGGATCGGGCCCACTAGAGACATGGACCAGGCCGCCCTGGGCTCACCCTCCCCGGCCGCAGCGAGGGACTGCCTCCCGGCCGACTGGATCGGGCCCCTGGAAGTCTGGAAAAAAGACTGGAACCTGACGCCTCCGAGGAGGGGGCGCCCAGGGAAGGAGGGAGATCCGGGTTGACCTGGTGACCGGACGGGAAAGAGGCCACCGGGCGTCCCCCCCCTTAAAACCTAGGGGTTGACCTGGTGGCCGGAAAGCGAACCGGCCAGCAGGTGAACCCTTTCGATTCCACGGGTTGACCTGGTGCCCGGGAAGCGAACCGGCCAGCAGGTGAACCCGTTCGATTCCACGGGTTGACCTGGTGCCCGGGAGGGGACTCTGAAAATTTTTCAGCCCTTTCGACTCGGGGTTGACCTGGTGGCCGAGAGGGGACTCGCACGGCAGGCAAGCCGCCCTGGGCTCACCCTCCCCGGCCGCAGCGAGGGACTGCCACCCGGCCGACTGGATCGGGCCCCTGGAAGTCTGGAAAAAAGAATGGAACCTGACGCCTCCGAGGAGGGGGCGCCCAGGGAAGGAGGGAGATCCGGGTTGACCTGGTGACCGGACGGGAAAGAGGCCACCGGGCGTCCCCCCCCCTTAAAACCTAGGGGTTGACCTGGTGGCCGGAAAGCGAACCGGCCAGCAGGTGAACCCTTTCGATTCCACGGGTTGACCTGGTGGCCGGAAAGCGAACCGGCCAGCAGGTGAACCCGTTCGATTCCACGGGTTGACCTGGTGCCCGGGAGGGGACTCTGAAAATTTTTCAGCCCTTTCGACTCGGGGTTGACCTGGTGGCCGAGAGGGGACTCGCACGGCAGGCAAGCCGCCCTGGGCTGACCCTCCCCGGCCGCAGCGAGGGACTGCCTCCCGGCCGACAGGATCGGGCCCCTGGAAGTCTGGGGGGGGGGGAAATCGCCCCACGCCTCCGAGGAGGGCTGCCCGGGCGGGCCTGGCCCCGGAGCTCGAAAAAAAAAAAAAGGATCGGGCCCACTAGAGACATGGACCAGGCCGCCCTGGGCTCACCCTCCCCGGCCGCAGCGAGGGACTGCCTCCCGGCCGACTGGATCGGGCCCCTGGAAGTCTGGAAAAAAGACTGGAACCTGACGCCTCCGAGGAGGGGGCGCCCAGGGAAGGAGGGAGATCCGGGTTGACCTGGTGACCGGACGGGAAAGAGGCCACCGGGCGTCCCCCCCCTTAAAACCTAGGGGTTGACCTGGTGGCCGGAAAGCGAACCGGCCAGCAGGTGAACCCTTTCGATTCCACGGGTTGACCTGGTGCCCGGGAAGCGAACCGGCCAGCAGGTGAACCCGTTCGATTCCACGGGTTGACCTGGTGCCCGGGAGGGGACTCTGAAAATTTTTCAGCCCTTTCGACTCGGGGTTGACCTGGTGGCCGAGAGGGGACTCGCACGGCAGGCAAGCCGCCCTGGGCTCACCCTCCCCGGCCGCAGCGAGGGACTGCCACCCGGCCGACTGGATCGGGCCCCTGGAAGTCTGGAAAAAAGAATGGAACCTGACGCCTCCGAGGAGGGGGCGCCCAGGGAAGGAGGGAGATCCGGGTTGACCTGGTGACCGGACGGGAAAGAGGCCACCGGGCGTCCCCCCCCCTTAAAACCTAGGGGTTGACCTGGTGGCCGGAAAGCGAACCGGCCAGCAGGTGAACCCTTTCGATTCCACGGGTTGACCTGGTGGCCGGAAAGCGAACCGGCCAGCAGGTGAACCCGTTCGATTCCACGGGTTGACCTGGTGCCCGGGAGGGGACTCTGAAAATTTTTCAGCCCTTTCGACTCGGGGTTGACCTGGTGGCCGAGAGGGGACTCGCACGGCAGGCAAGCCGCCCTGGGCTGACCCTCCCCGGCCGCAGCGAGGGACTGCCTCCCGGCCGACAGGATCGGGCCCCTGGAAGTCTGGGGGCGGGGGGAAATCGCCCCACGCCTCCGAGGAGGGCTGCCCGGGCGGGCCTGGCCCCGGAGCTCGAAAAAAAAAAAAAGGATCGGGCCCACTAGAGACATGGACCAGGCCGCCCTGGGCTCACCCTCCCCGGCCGCAGCGAGGGACTGCCTCCCGGCCGACTGGATCGGGCCCCTGGAAGTCTGGAAAAAAGACTGGAACCTGACGCCTCCGAGGAGGGGGCGCCCAGGGAAGGAGGGAGATCCGGGTTGACCTGGTGACCGGACGGGAAAGAGGCCACCGGGCGTCCCCCCCCTTAAAACCTAGGGGTTGACCTGGTGGCCGGAAAGCGAACCGGCCAGCAGGTGAACCCTTTCGATTCCACGGGTTGACCTGGTGCCCGGGAAGCGAACCGGCCAGCAGGTGAACCCGTTCGATTCCACGGGTTGACCTGGTGCCCGGGAGGGGACTCTGAAAATTTTTCAGCCCTTTCGACTCGGGGTTGACCTGGTGGCCGAGAGGGGACTCGCACGGCAGGCAAGCCGCCCTGGGCTCACCCTCCCCGGCCGCAGCGAGGGACTGCCACCCGGCCGACTGGATCGGGCCCCTGGAAGTCTGGAAAAAAGAATGGAACCTGACGCCTCCGAGGAGGGGGCGCCCAGGGAAGGAGGGAGATCCGGGTTGACCTGGTGACCGGACGGGAAAGAGGCCACCGGGCGTGCCCCCGTTAAAACCCCTAGGGGTTGACCTGGTGGCCGGAAAGCAAACCGGCCAGCAGGTGAACCCTTTCGATTCCACGGGTTGACCTGGTGCCCGGGAAGCGAACCGGCCAGCAGGTGAACCCGTCCGATTCCACGGGTTGACCTGGTGCCCGGGAGGGGACTCTGAAAATTTTTCAGCCCTTTCGACTCGGGGTTGACCTGGTGGCCGAGAGGGGCCTCGCACGGCAGGCAAGCCGCCCTGGGCTCACCCTCCCCGGCCGCAGCGAGGGACTGCCCCTCCCCACCCCCCGGCTGACAGGATCGGGCGCACTGGAAGTCCGGGACAGTATTTTCCCCGACGCCGGGGAGGGCGGGCGGAGGGGCTCTGGCGGCCAGCCCGGGCCCCGGAGCTCGAAAAGGAAAAAAGGACCGGGCCCGCGAGAGACGGGGGCCCTGCCGCAGGGGGGGGGGCAGTCCGACCGGGGCTCACCGTGCGGCAGGCCCGGGCGTCGGCAGGGGAAAGCGGGCGAGGAGGCGCG